>NC_079189.1:397043218-397293218 GCF_029499605.1 Hyla sarda
TGATAGGTGACGTTTTGGACGGCACCTATCACCCTTTTTTTCCAGGTCACCGGGGAAAAAATTGACCCGGAATCGCGGCAAATCGCCGATCTGAATTGATCGGCGATTGTCGACATGGGGGGGGGGGGGGGGTCTCAGGGCTTTCCCAGGGGTTTGCACGGGTGGCTGCTAAATGATTTCAGCAGGCATCCCATTCCGTTCACCGCTGGATTACCGGCAGTGAGCAGAAACGTCCAGGGCGTACAGGTATGCCCTGGGTCCTTAAGTACGCCCTGTGTCCTTGAGGGGTTAAAATTATACCTATGTTTATATGCTTTTCTGTTATTGTACTGCTTTTTTAAAAAAACTTTATACTTTTTTTTAACAAAATGTACAAGTATGTTTAATTCGTTTGAAAGCCATCGATTGAAATCACAGCATCTGAGGGGTTAATAGCGGCCATCAGCATGATCGATGATATCCATTATTTCTTTTTTTTTCCTCTGTAAATTTTTATTAAAGTTTTTCAATACAGAAAATAAAGAAGTGCAAGTTGTTTTCAGGTACAAAACAAGGGTCAGAGAATAACTGATTGTGCACAAAAATATCAAAAAATAAGACAATGGCAGAGAGTAAAAAAAGGAAACCAGGATTAGAGTAAGTTGACTCTGCTAATGACTATAAAAACCACACATAAGACACACAGTTACAAAACAGCAGTCAAAGCCACATAAAGGAGATAATTCTGGAAGGCCCTTGGGCAACCTTAACAGGAATAAAATAAACACAGAACATCACAAAGACAAGTACAAACAGAGACAAAAATAAGGACACAACAGACAAGAGGAAGGGAGAAGAGGAGGGACGGGAGGGAGATAGAAAGGGATAAAGAGGGAGAAGGGGGGAATAGAACTGGGGAAGGGTAGAAGAACTAGGGAGGTTGTCTATCAGAGAATTGATCCCAAGGCTCCCAAATGGAAAGGAAAAGAGGCAAGGAATTGTTAAGAGAGGCAGTAAGGGATTCAAGAGAGCATATCTCCTGGATCCTTGCCAGGTAATTAATCTCAGAGGGGCAGGGGGGGGGGGGGGGGGTGTGAGGGGGAGAAATTGCTTCCAACATTTCTCAATGAGAGTCTTTGCTGCTAGGACAATATGCATGAATAGCTTAAAAGGTCGTTTGGTCAAAACCCTACTGGAGAGGTGTAACAAGTAAATCAGTGGTTCTAAGGGGACTGAGACCCCAGGACCTCATTAACCAAACACTTCACCATGTCCCAGTAAGCAACAATCTGAGGACAGGACCAGCGTAGAAGACGTAATGAAGTTGTTTGGAGGAGGAAAGACCGTGTCGGGAGACTAGATTTACAAAGGACAGTAGAGAACAAGAGAGAGTCCACTACATCAACAAAACAAAAGAGCCCCCTACCACCCCATTCCCTAACCATACAGGAAGCCCCTACCACCCCGTTCCCTAACCATACAGGAAGTTAAACCCCGGGCAAAGGCAGAATGATAAAGAAAGGACAGTAGAGGAGAGCCAGAGGAGAAGAGCCTGAATTTCCTGGAGCATTCCCCCCCCACATAGCTCCAGCTCCATCCAGCGACTATGAGCATGATAAGTAGTCTAGGCAGCCAGGTGTCGCAAATGGGCAGCCCAGTAGTACTTAGTCACCGATAGGCCCCCCATAGACCTACTCGCCACCATGACAGACATCGGGCGATGAGGCCTTTTACCATCCCAGATGAACCGAAAAATGGCAGACTGAAAAGCATGCAGGGCAGGCAAGGGTACGTGGCGGGTAATGTTTAAAAAAAATAAAGCAACATAGGGAGTACCGTCATTTTAACCGCCGCAATGCGCCTGAAAAAAGAGATATATTGGGACTGCCACTTTTCCATAAGGGACTGAAGATTCCGAAAAAGAGAAAGGAAGTTAGTAGCATAAAGGGAAGAATAACAAGAAGTAAGGTGCACACTAAGATAGCTAATAGCAGAGGAGAACCATCTAAAAGAGTAGGCAGCTAACAGCTGAGGGGAAAGAGACAGGGAGAGATACAAGGGAAGGACCTCAGTCTTAGAGAGATTGATTTTGTAGCCAGAGACATCACCATAAGAATGTAGAACCCTATAGAGGTTAGGGAGAGAAATCAAAGGCTGCGTAAGAGTGAGAAGCGCATTGTCTGCAAAATGGCAGATCTTTAACTCCTTATCATGAAGAGCAATCCCAGAGATGTTCGCTCCCCCCGGAGGGGTTCAATACATAAATCAAAGATCAGAGGGGACAACGGACACCCCCGCCTAGTACCATTGAACAAAGGTTAAGGCGTTGAGGAAGCTTAAGGGAAGCTGTGGGGGAAGAATAGAGACCTTGTTAATAATGATAAGCAAAGAATGTAAGAAAGACTGCGGGATCCCCTCGCCCCCCAGGAAGGAGTTAAAGAGAAGAATATGTTTAGGGAGAAAGAGAGCAGAGTAGGTCTTATAGTACAGATAAGTGAAGCCATCTGGACCAGGGGAGTGCCCTGTAGGCAAGGACTTAAAAACCTCAGTCGGCTCTTCAAGTGTGATCAGAGCATTCAATGTGGCCCGGTCAGACACCGAAAGAGTCGGCAAGTGGCACAGCGAAAGAAAAGAGTCTAACAGCGAGTCAGAAGGGAGTTGGGAAGGAAAGGAAAATAGCATCAGGTTGATAATGAAGAGTGCCAGAGAAATCTTTCAGAGCCGAGGGCATCTGGACCACAGAACAGTCACGCAGGCGTCTGGCCAACATGGAGTGGGCCTTATTGCCTTTCTCATAAAATCTCTGTTTAGCATTAAGAAGCTGACGCTCCACTCTACGGAGTGCAAGCTCGCCCAGCTGGGCACGTCCCGCGTCCAGGTGCCTCAACACTGAAAGAGTAGGAGCGGAAAGCAAAGTAGTTTCAAGCCTATTGATTTGTGCACGCAACTCCTGGGAACGAGCCAAGGCACCACACTTTAAACGGGAACCTAGAGCAATACAATGCCCCCGGACTACCGATTTGTGGGCTTCCCAAAGAACAGCCTGAGAGGAGACCAAACCTTGGTTGAGAGTGAAGTACTCGGTAATACATGCCTGGATCGACTCCCGGGAGGGCAGGGATTTAAGTAAAGAGTCGTTAAGCCGCCAATGGCAGCAGCTGGGTGAGGAGGAGAAGGGAGAAAAAGAAAGGAGGATCGAACTATGGTCAAACCAAGAGATTGGGTCAATCGAAGCAGTGGAGAGCATGCAAACCATGGGCAGATTACCAAATAAAATTGTCAGCGTGTGCTGCTTATGTGAATGAGAGTAGAATGAAAAAGATTTGGCAGTTGGGTGATTAATCCTCCACAGGTCATATAAGAAGGAGGAGCATAGCAAGCGACGGAACAAAGAGGCCAGAGGAGGGAGGGCTACCGAGCTGTGAATGATTGTCCATAGAGGGAGAAAAATAAGATTAAAGTCACCCCCTTAAAGCCAGACAGAGGGGGGATATTTGTGTAGCCGAACAAGAACCCGACCCAAAAAAGGGATCTGGGAGGTATTAGGTGCATAGATTTTGCAAAGAAGGGGTTTACCACCAAGAGAGCGTTCCACAATTACACAGCGTCCCTGTGGGTCAGTATAGGAAGAAGAAACTTGGAGGGGACAGGAGCGGGAAATCAGAATTGCTACACCAGCCACTTTCCCACCCGTAGTAGCAGAGAAAGCATGAGGGTAGAGATGTAGGAATTGAAAGGAGCCAGAGCAGTCAAAGTGTGTTTCCTGAAGGAAGATTATATCAGCCCTCTGCATGACCAACTCCCATTGCAAGAGGCACTGCTTAGGGGGGGGGGGGGGGGCTGTTGAGGCCCTTCACATTCAAGGAAACACACTTAGCCATAGCAAAAGAAAGAGGGAGAAAAAGAAGCAGAAAGAGAGAATGCACTGTACGAGAGGGAACCACCCATAGCCGATAGTGCCAGTGATGTTCAAGGGGACGGAAGAAAGTCGCCACACCAGGAAGCCTAGATGAAAAGAGGGAGAAAGAAGGAGGAGAAATACAAGAGGAAGGGGGAGACAAATTGGACCTAACTGGACAACACAGGAAAGGCATGGACACAACAAACAAAACAATAAAACAACAAATCCAAAAATAAACCAATGACCACTTGGTCAATGAGGAGGCATCAAATATTAGCATAAACGAGGTACAGAAGCACCTCTAAAACACCTTTCCGTTTGGTAAGGCCTCAGTCGGGAGATGAGAGAACAACGTCAGAAGAAATGGAACCAGCTCAGAGAGGCTCCACCCACAAAAACCAATGTATCCTAGAGGAGAACCAAGAAGCAACAGAGTCTCATAGGTACAAGGATATCACCAGAAAACTTCTGGACCTCAACTCATGGATGCATAGAAGGGGGATCATGCCGGCCGGGAGGGGCCAATTTCTTATTCCCTCAAGACTGCTGACTGCGGATCGATTGCCACACAGGGGGGGAGGCGGAGGGGAGAGGCCCCAGTCCATCACCTGAGGGGCAGGAATGTCCAAGGCAGAGCAGAAGGAAGGGACGCCAGAATGTGAGCGTAGCACAGGAGAGCATCCATCTTTGTGGGCATGCAGGGCAAAGGGATAACTCCAGCGGTAGGGCACATGATTGTTCTGGAGGACAGCCAGGAGATGTCTTGATATAGCTGGATATAGCATTAGCCATGATAGCTTCCTTGAGTTGAAAGTCATTCACACAGCAAATGACATCCCTAGGAGAGGCATTGGAGGGTTTAGAGCAAAGGGACCGGTGCACTCTGTCCAGCTTAATCTTATGGGAAAGAGGCTCGCCCAGGATTAGGTTGAAAATAGCTTCCAGGGTAGCATGAAGATCAGGGATCCGGATGTTGTTACGACATCCCCTATTATGCAAGTCCTCCACATGCTTATGCAAATCACAGAGGAACTCTGACTGTGAGGCAACAGTAGATTGAAGCTGAGTCATATATGCCCTGGTAGAATCATGTGCCTCCTCCAGGCTCTCAACTTTGTCTGAAGCATGCTGCAAATCCAGGCGGAGAGAGGAGATTTAAGCATGGCAAGTATCTTTGACCTCTGAAATTAAAGAGTAGAAGTCCTCCTTAGTAGGATTTTGTGACAAAAGCTGACTCCATTCAAGGGGTACAAATGGAGTAACTGGGATCCCTGAGCACTCCAGGTCTACTCCAGACAGTGAGTTCCAGGAAGACCCACCTCCCGCCAGAGAAGGAGCACCAAGGGCTGCAGTTGCAGAGGATGGGCCCCAGCATTTGTATTAACAGAGGACATGATCCTAGGAGGTTTGGGAGCACAGACCGCGGGGGTGCAAAGACAGCTCAGGTGGTGGGAGCAATACGTCCCCAGGGATGAGGGGAGGAGGTGAGGCAGGGTCCACCCCTGCAATGTGGCAGGCAGGAGAGTCTGAGGACTGGGAGCACAGGAGGGCCGTGCACCGTACCTGTGGCAGAGGAGGTGTCGGCGCCGGAGTCTCCCCTGTGGCCATCGGACGGGGAGGCTGTATTGCTGCCTACTGCGCCAGAGCACAGCTCTCACTGGGGAGTGCCGACACAGAGGAGCTGGGGTGGCAGGTGGCTCTCTGTGCTGTCGGAGTCACTGTAAGGAGGCTCTCCCAGCAGTCCCAGCTAAGAGTAGGAGCCGCCGAGCGGGATCACAGGCCTGCTGTAAGGCAGGTGGGCGGTCTTCAGCTGGAGCCGACCGAGGCCGGAGGAATCTCTGAATGCCGCCAGGTACTGGAGGAGGATGTTGGGTGGTGGAGGGTTTCTTAGGGGTCTTGCGGGAGGTTCTCCCCATAGAAGAGCAGGTGGTCAGGGCACAAAAAGGCTTGCAGAGGGCCTCATGGTGTGGGAGCTCTGCTACTAAGCGGCCATCTTCATCGGCGCCTCGCCACGCCCCTTGATGTCCACTATTTTAAGCCGTGCATGAAGTGAGCGCAGCTCCTGTGCTTGCCTCATGTAGAGGACATAAATGTTACTAAATCCTGGTGCCCTTAGTACCAGCGCACTCGTGTGTACATTTACGTCCATTGTCCTTGAGCAGTTAATAACAATGTAATGCTGCATTGTTTCGTTCCTTTATTTTTAATGATTATTTATATTTTTTAACCCCTTCAGGACTGGAAATATAGAGCTTTTTTTTTCAGTTTGGACAAAGGCTGTTTAAAGATATCTGAGTTGTTTGGGTTTAGTTGTCATTTTCTTCTTTATCATGTCATGTACACTTTATATATTATATACAAATTATATATAGATTTTATCTGATGATAAGTAAGGATTTCTTTAGATACCATATTTTTTTTTATCACATCATAATGTTTTATAAATAAAAAAAACTCAAAAATTGGGGAACTGCTCAACATTGTGCTTCACTCCCTGACTGGCCGATCAGCAACACTTTTTTATCTGCATCAACTATTGATTTGAAAAGTCCAGAGCTTCATGACAGCTCGCACTGCAGTGATATGTACACGGCTGATAACTGACTATTGCTGATGTTCTCCGGACTGAGAACCAGTTGTGTTCCAACTTTTTTTATAGGTCTGCACTACCTGTTAAATAATTTCTCAAATTACAGAAATACACTATGTACTTGGTACATTTTAATTTATCATATGTATTACGAAGCCAGAAAAAATTGTATGTAAGGCAAAAATTAAAAAAAAAAAATATAAAACTGCACAATTTTGTGGGGCAATAATATTTATGGAGTTACAATATGATAAAACTGGCTAACAAATTAGCGTATATACTCGAGTATAAGCCGACCCGAATATAAGCCGAGGCGCCTAATTTCACCCCAAAATCCCAGGAAAAGTTATTGACTCGAGTATAAGCCTAGGGTGGGAAATACATCATCCCCCCCTGTCATCATCGAGACCCCCGTCATTAACACCCTCATCATCATCACCCTGTCATCATCCCCCCTTCATCATCCCCCCTTCATCATCACCGCCTGTCATCATCCCCCCTTCATCATCACCGCCTGTCATCATCCCACACCCCCCTTCATCATCCCCTTGTCATCATCCCCTTGTCATCATCCCACACCCCCCCTTCATCATCCCCTTGTCATCATCCCCTTGTCATCATCCCACACCCCCCTTTATCATCCCTTTGTCATCATCCCCTTGTCATCATCCCCTTGTCATCATCCCACCCCCCCTTCATCATCCCCTTGTCATCATCCCCTTGTCATCATCCCCACCCCCCCCTTCATCATTCCCTTGTCATCATCCTCTTGTCATCATCAAACACACACACTTCATCATCCCCCTGTCATCATCCCACACCCCCCCTTCCTCATCCCCTTGTCATAATCCCATCCCCCCTTCATCATCCCCTTGTCATCATCACCACATGTCATCATCATCACCGCTTGTCAATGTCTGATACAGTGGTCTTCAACCTGCGGACCTCCAGATGTTTCAAAACTACAACTCCCAGCAAGCCCGGGCAGCCATCGGCTGTCCGGGCTTGCTGGGAGTTGTAGTTTTGAAACCTCTGGAGGTCCGCAGGTTGAAGACCACTGCGGCCTTCGACATCATCCAGCCCCCTCTCACCCCCTTTAGTTCTGTACTCACCTCCGCTCGGCGCTGGTCCGGTGCTGCAGGACTGTCCGGTGGGGAGGTCGTCCGGTGGGATAGTGGTTCCGGGCTGCCATCTTCCCCGGGGGGCCTCTTCTCCACGCTTCGGGCCCGGAATAGAGGCGTTGCCTTGACGATGACGCAGAGGGACGTTGGTAATGAACGTACCTCTGCGTCGTCGTCAAGTCAACGTGACTACTCCGGGGCCGGGCCCGAAGCGCGGAGAAGAGGCCCCCCCCCCCCCGGTGAACATGGCAGCCCAGAACCACTATTCCACCGGATGACCTCCCCACCGGACAGTCCTGCAGCACCGGAAAAGCGCACCCTAACGTCCCGCCGAGCGGAGGTGAGTATAGAACTAAAGGGGGTGAGAGGGGGGCTGGATGATGTCGAAGGCCGCAGTGGTCTTCAACCTGCGGACCTCCAGAGGCTTCAAAACTATAACTCCCAGCAAGCCCGGACAGCTGATGGCTGCCCGGGCTTGCAGGGAGTTGTAGTTTTTAAACCTCTGGAGGTCCGCAGGTTGAAGACCACTGAGGGCGGAGAGTTCACTCGAGTATAAGCCGAGGGGGGTGTTTTCAGCACGAAAAATCATGCTGAAAAACTCAGCTTATACTCGAGGATATACGGTATATTGCATGGATCAGTATGATTCCAATTATATCAAACTTCATGATAACAATTTTTTGTTTTGTTTAATGGTTTAAAAAAAATTTGAAAACTTGAAAAACAAATCTGTTCATTGACATGTTCTCACCTCTATAACCTTTTTATTTTTCCACCTACAGAGCTATATTAGGGTTTATGTTTTGCAGTAGTTTTCAACAGTATGACATTTGTGTAGTTGTAATCAGCAATTTTGGCGTTTGCAACTTTTTTGCGTTTACGCTGTTGACCATGCAGGATCAAGAACCAAATATGTGTACTTTTTTTTCAGTGTTTTATTTTAAAAATGGGGGGTAAGGGGGTGATTGAAATTTGGGGGGGAGGGGGTTATATATTTAAAAACATTTTTTATCTTTTCTTTTTACACATTTTTTGCCCCCCCCCCCAGCCCCAGGGGCCTATCATAAGCCATCAGTAGAAGGCTTACATAGATTAATGTAATGATGTTGCATTACATTGGTCTATGTTAACTGGGCTAGTTAACTGGGCTTGATTGCTAGAGGCTGCCTAAGGGGGGGGGGATGGGGTGCGATGGGACCACAAAACACCAAAGAATAGTAGCATTTAATGTCTAAATGCTATGATCTGTATATATCATGGTATCTAACTAGTTAAATGATGGACATAATGACATGTCCATCATTACCGGCAGATGTTAGCTACTGATTACCTGACGCAGGCCTGCGTTACGTCCCCTCACCCTACCCATGACGTACACGGGGTGGCAGGCGGATTCGGATGTTGTTACGACGTCCCCTATTATCCAAGTCCTCCACATGGCTATGCAAATCACAGAGGAACTCCGACTGTGAGGCAACAGTAGATTGAAGCTGAGCGATATATGCCCTGGTAGAATCATGTGCCTCCTCCAGGCTCTCAACTTTGTCTGAAACATGCTGCAAATCCTGGCGGAGAGAGGAGATTTAAGCACGGCAAGTATCTTTGACCTCCGAAATTAAAGAGCGGAAGTCCACCTTAGAAGGAATTTGTGACAAAAGCTGACTCCATTCAAGGGGTACAAATGGAGTAGCTGGGATCCCTGAACACTCCAGGTCTGCTCCAGACAGTGAGTCCCAGAAAGACCCACCTCCCCCAGAGAAGGAGTATCAGGGGCTGCAGTTGTAGAGGATGGGCCCCTCAGGGGCCCAGAGTGGGGGCCCCAGCATTTGGCTTAACAGAGGACATGATCCTAGGAGGTTTGGGAGCACAGACCGGGGGGGGGGGGGGTGCAAAGACAACTCAGGTGGTGGGAGCAATACGTCCCCAGGGATGAGGGGAGGAGGTGAGGCAGGGTCCATCCCTGCAATGTGGCAGGCAGGAGAGTCCGAGGACTGGGACCACAGGTGAGCCGTGCACCATACCTGTGGCAGAGGAGGTGTCAGCGCCGTAGCCGGAGTCTCCCCTGTGATCGTCAGGTGGGGAGGCTGTATTGCTGCCTGCTGCGCCGGAGCACAGCTCTCACTGGGGGGCGCAAACACAGAGGAGCCGGGGTGGCTCTCTGTGCTGTCAGAGACCGCGGCAGAGTCAGTGTAAGGAGGTTCTCCGAGCAGAGAGAAGGAGCCACCGAACGGGATCACAGGCCTGCTGCAAGGCCTGCAATGGCGGGCGGGCCGTCTTCAGCTGGAGCCGACCGAGGCCGGAGGAATCTCTGGATGCCACCAGGATCTATACAGTGAGGACAAGCAGGGCTCTGTACACTGAGGACAAGCAGGGTTTTGTGCAGTGAGGCTCTGTGACACACTTCTGGCTCACATAGCAGGATGATTGACAAAACAGAGCCCTGCTTGTCTCTCCCACACTTCCTGTATTTGGACTCATCACAGAGACACACAGGCAGTAGCTGCAGAGACAGCATTTTTTCACCTTAAAATATACAAATCTTTTAACCAATGTATATTACAAATATACAGTGGGGCAAAAAGTATTTAGTCAGCTACCATATGTGCAAGTTCTCCCACTTACAAAAAAGATAAGGGAGGCCTGTAATTTTCATCATAGGTATATCTGACTATGAGAGATATAATGAGAAAAAAAATCCATAAAATCACATTGTCTGATTTTTTAAAGAATTTATTTGCAAATTATGGTGGAAAATAAGTATTTGGTCAATAATTAAAGTTCATCTCAATACTTTGTTATATACCCTTTGTTGGCAATGACAGAGGTCAAACGTTTTCTGTAAGTCTTCACAAGGTTTTCACACACTGTTGCTGGTATTTTGGCCCATTCCTCCATGCAGATCTCCTCTAGAGCAGTGATGTTTTTGGGCTGTCGCTGGGCAATACAGACTTTCAACTCTCTCCAAAGGTTTTCTATGGGGTTGAGATCTGCAGACTGACTAGGCCACTACAGGACCTTGAAATGCTTCTTTTGAAGCCACTCCTTCTTTGCCCAGGTGGTGTGTTTGGGATCATTGTCATGCTGAAAGACCCAGCCACATTTCATCTTCAATGCCCTTGCTGATGGAAGGAGGTTTTCACTCAAAATCTCACGATACATGGCCCCATTCATTCTTTCCTTTACACGGATGAGTCGTCCTGGTCCCTTAGCAGAAAAACAGCCCCAAAGCATGATGTTTCCACCCCCCATGCTTCACAGTAGATATGGTATTCTTTGGATGCAACTCATCATTCTTCTCCTCCAAACATGATGAGTTCAGTTTTTACTAAAAAGTTCTACTTTAGTTTCATCTGACCATATGACATTCTCCCAATACTCTTCGTCCAAATGCTCTCTAGCAAACTTCCGATGGGCCCAGACATGTACTGGCATAAGCAGGGGAACACGTCTGGCACTGCATGATTTGCGTCCCTGGTGGCGTAGTGTGTTACTGATGGTAGCCTTTATTACTTTGGTCCCAGCTCTCTGCAGGTCATTCACAAGGTCCCCTCATGTAACTCTGGGGTTTTTGCTCAACGTTCTTTTGATCATTTTGATACCATGGGGTGAGATCTTGCGTGGAGCCCCAGATTGAGGGAGATTATCAGTGGTCTTGTATGTCTTCCATTTTCTAATAATCGCTCCCACAGTTGATTTCTTCACACCAAGCTGCTTGCCTATTGCAGATCCAGTCTTCCCAGCGTTGTGCAGGTCTACAATTTTGTTTCTGGTGTCCTTCGACAGCTCTTTGGTCTTGGCCATAGTGGAGTTTGGAGTGTGAATGTTTGAGGTTGTGGACAGGTGTCTTTTATACTGATATCAAGTTCAAACAGGTGCCATTAATACAGGTAAGGAGTGGAGGACAGACGACTCTCTGAAAGTTACAGGTCTGTGAGAGCCAGAAAGCTTGCTTGTTTTTAGGTGACCAAATGCTTATTTTCCACTATAATTTGCAAATAAATTCTTTAAAAATCAGACAATGTGATATTATCGATTTTTTTTCCAGGTAGGTTGAGGTATACCTATGATGAAAATTACAGGCCTCTCTCTTCTTTTTGAGTGTGAGAACTTGGTGGCTGACTAAATATTTTTTGCCCCACTGTACATATGTGGTGGCCCAGTACAGGAGTTGCACCCCTGTACCCTTGCTGCCCTGTCAGGCAGACTCCATTCATTGACCCCTGCCCCCCCCCCCCCCATTCACCTATGTGCCCTAACTAGTTAAGCAGTGCCTATGTTATGTATTGCATTGTGTATATATTTTTATGTACCGTTAAATACTGTTGTCATGCATTGTCACCAAGGAAGGTACTAGTGACCATGTGACCTACAAGGTGACCTATGGGACATCTCCAGAGTCTCTCTCATATAAACCCTGGGTGGAGCTAGTTCAGTCTCTTAGTCCATGTCTTTGCTGAGTACAGTGAGGTCAAGTCCCAAGAGAGTGTCTAGTGTCCTGAGGAGGCCTCAAGCCTACCATGCACGCATCCAAAAGTCCACTACCCAACAGGTGAATGTCAAAACCTGGTAAGCTACATACGGGGTGAAGTCTGTCTACTCAGTCCCAGTCAAGTCAGTCAAGATTAATCTGTGTCAAGTCAACGTGGTCCTGCATCAAATTATCCAAGTCTACTACAAGTCCCAACGAGCCCTAAAGTCACTGGTCACCTTCTTGGGCCTGGCTTAGCTGTTAAGACTGTTACACCTGTCTCAGTAAAGCTGCCGTTGTTCCAAAACTTGACATGGGAGTCATTATTTGCCTCTGTGCCTAGACCAGGATCCAGCGGTATACCTCTGGGTGGTGTAGAGGTTAAACCATGCCCTGGTATCAGGAACACAAGGGGTTAATGCCATCTGCCCCTAGGGTAATAACATCTGCCCTCGTCACACCCTCACCATACATATAATGGTTTTATCTACATTATATAAAAAGTTTTTGTTAATGACAGGTATACTTTAACTTGCTGGCTCCCTAAATGCTGTCCTTTGTCGAGAATAAATATAGATTTTGCAATGCAAAGTCATGTAGAGCCTGAAATGAAATGTAGAGGCTAGAATGTAGAGGCTGAAATGAAAAGCATGTTACATAATTGTAAAAATTGTTGATTTTAATGAAGGAGTTGTTAGTGTTGCTGCTGAGAGTATCATATTTCCTAAAGGCTTTCTTTCCACTTTTGGTTGACTTATTTATTTATTATTTGTTTCCTATGGTTCCCTGTGCAAACAACAGTTATAGAAATACATTTTTTTTTTGTTTTGAATTATTTTACGGGTAGCATGCAATCACCTTCAGATTGACAACACAATCTATGTATCAGTTTGTCTAGACAGCTTTCAGACACAATGAATTTGAGGTCTTCAAACGGGTGGACAAACACAGATGTTTGTTCTTGGATGTCAAATACTGATAACAAATCTTTAAATTTCTCAAGATCTTCATTCATAGAATCCCCTGATTCTCCCTCACTAAAGGAAAAAGAGTTTTCTTCCCTTGAAAAATGAAAGGTTGACTCATCTTCCTGTCCTGTTGCATTGTTAAAATCAAGCTTGGCCGATCTTCTATGTGAGTTGTGAAGACAACACTGGAAATGGGGAAATATTTATCTCTTGATAATCACAAATGTACGGCATCCTTTTTAGGACATCGTCAGTCGTCAGCCATAACTCCTTCCCCCGTCAGGCGAAACAGCGTCCCGCCTCTTCCCTCACATCAATTGCCGTCATCCTTCAGTCACAACTCCGTCCCGCGTCAGCCGAAACAGCGTCCTGCCTCCTCCCTCGGACCAATCACTGTCAGTCATCAGCCGCAACTCCATCCCCCAGCAGGCGAAACAGCGCCCCGCCTCCTCCCTCACACCAATCACTGTCATTCTTCAGCCACAACTCCCTCCTCCCTCATCCGAAACTCCCTCGTCAAAAACGCCGTCATGTCTCAGACAATTCTCCCTCAGACGCACTTTCCTGCTTCATAGCAGAGCTGATGCTGCACAGCATGTATAGCAGAGTCAAAACTGTGAAACGTGCACGTGTACTACAGACACTTCATGTGCTGTAGAGTCTGTAAAGTAGAGCCGACACTGAATAGCATGTATAGCAGAACCCGTATAGCAGAGAGCAGACACTGACTTGGCTCTGCTACATGGCAGGAAGGTTTTTCGTCTGAGGGATGACGAATTTTCAGATGAGGGAGTTTCGGATGATGGAGGAGGGAGTTGCGGCTGACACATGACGAAGATTGGTCCGAGGGAGGAGGCGGGACGCTGTTTCGGCTGACGCAGGATGGAGTTACGGCTGACAACTGACGATGTCCTAAAATGGATACCGTACAAATGGGTTCTGCTTGCAAACCTTCCCTCAGCACCTCACCAGGAACACTTTGGGCAGTATAAAGCATTGTATTAACTGGTGTTGATTCTATTTGTCACTTCTTTCTTGTTGAATATTAATGGATTCAGGTTCTTGATGGGTAACGTTTTTTTCAAGTGTTGCGATTTGTTGAACATGAGGTCCAAAAACAAATATATTGCTAAGTACATTTCTTTAGATTTTTGCTGGTTTAGGTGGTTTTAGTTTTAGACCCTGTGAACTAACATTAAATCTGCGCACAGTAACTTGCATGTGTTCTGATTTGGTGTCCATAAAAGGATGAAAAATCATCAATATATCTGCTGGTTCTTTGAATGAAGTTTTTTCTGAAGTTCCAACAACAATATCGTGGCTATACCCTATAATTTCTTTGGGCATCTGGTTCTACTCTCTTATTCCTTAATCCTTGGTTAAATTGAACACTTCTCATCTTCCATAATGGGAAGGGAAAATCAAAGGGACTGCACTGTTGGTCAATCTAATCTTCCCAGTTTTGGGGTTAAAAATGTAGCAGTAGGTAGGGTAAGTCAACAAGTTTTCATATTTTTGCTTTTACATATCTTGTTTACCAGTTCTTTCAATTTTCAAAGGATTCACTAGTTGCTGTTAGCCATTCTTAAATTTTAGCTCATCGCCCTTGCTTTGTCTTAACCTAGCTGCCCCCCCTTCATGAACCATACAACAATGATCTGCCAAAAAAAAAAAGAAGAAAAATCCCAAATTTACAGGATTTCTTATTTTTCATTTTAAGTTATATCACATACAAAATTAATAATTAATGTCTTTGTGAAGTAAACTACACACAATGTCCTTTATTAATAAATCAAATTGAAAAAGCGAACAGTTTCATGCTGGATACACTGCGTGCAGCATTAAACATCTGATGTAAACTAAATTACTAAATGATTAAATTAAGTTTGAAACTGAAATGTGTTATTAAATATTAATAACCCAAAAAATTATTATCCAACACTGGTAACCAGTTATTGAGACAACTTCAAGCTTTAGTTATCTCATCTGCCCGACCATAACAACGTCTCTCTATATACACAGCTCGGTACAGGCGCATGACTCATGGTCTTCAGGGCTCGACTCAGCAGGGGGTGACTGCCACACGTGACATGTAATTTCACAGGTTGAGTCTGCTCTTAAAAATGTTGAATGCTTGTAAAGGCCACAGATTTTATGACTAAATAATGTGTTCTGATCACATACCCGACACCTTTCACAGGTCAGGCATGCAGGTATCATAATACTGTTTTTACATATTGTTCATTAATACAATAGTACATTATAACTTACCGTTATTTAGTTTTTAATTGAAATACTATTAATACTTAAGTATTCTATCTCTGGCGGTCTATAGGCTAAAAAAGTAAAAAAAAATAAAAATAAAAACAACACAGTTGGTCCCCTTTAATAATAATAACTGGATGGCAAAAATAAAATTTTGGACTAAATGTAGATACACTTTTTGGGAATAAAATATGAATATATGCTATACAAGCTCTCCCATTATTGGTAAAAGGTATTGCTTTGTTCTCATGACAATGGTGCTAATAGCTTTCATGCATAATTTATGTCTAATATTATAGGTCAGTACAGACACTCAAGTCTTTCTTATGATGGAGGTACTATGTAGCTGTGCTGTCCTGAGAAAGGAGATGTGAACAGTGCAGTGACCTCATAACTGTGGACATTGAAGCTTGTTTAACCCCATTATTGGAGAGACAGTAGCATCTGTGCTTACCTATGACAGCATAGCACAGCCACAAAATATATTTTATATCAACCTATGTGCATAATTATCTTGTCACGTATGGGCAGGGAAAAGTGAAGCCCTAAACTCACCCACTCTCTCTAGCCCTGCCTACTTGCATACCCACCCTAGGTGACGGGTCCACAACCACGGTGATAGTCCCTGTCTGAATGTGTGCAGGGAGTCAAACGTCAACAAAATAAACTATAGTACAGATGGAGGTCAGGACACTGTATGGAAACACACACACTAACAGATATAATAACTAAACACACACAATAAGTCACAGTCCACAAGCTGAGTTAATACCAAGAGATTACAGAAATGCCAAATCGCAGAAACGGGAGAAGAGTCAGGGAGCGGAACCAATAGGTCAAATATGCCAGAAATTCAAGATACAATACAAACGCCAGTTAGGAATAGGAGCTCTTTTGCATGCGAGGTATGAAAGCAGACTGGCAGCTTAAATAGGAGCCAGACTAAGGTCAGCTGACCAGTCCAGGCAGCTGGGCATAGCCCAAGAACAAAAACAAAACGGAGAGAACTGTTAGAACCGTTTAACCCCACGGGTTCTGACAAATCTTGATCATTTTTGCTATTCTGGTACTGCCTGGTTTTACTTTTTTTTACAACTGATACAAATTTGGAGGTAAGAAAGTATGGAAAAAACTACATTTAAGCATGTCACAGAAATAAAGATAGTAGATAGTTTTATTTTTACAAAACTGCCTGCTTTATAAATCACAATGCTCTCAGGTTCACCAAATATGATGCATGTACACAAGAAAAACATTTAATTTGTGACCAAAACATATATTTTTATATTTAAATTTTTTATGCCCAAAGACATAATATGGGAAATTTATCGAAACCTGTGCTGAAGAAAAGTGGAGCAGTTGCCTAGAGCAACCAATCAGATTTTTTCATAGGTTTTGATAAATCTCCCCCATACCGTCACGTATGGACAGAGAAGTAGTAAAGCCCTATTCTCACCCACAGCCCCTGTCCTTTCCTATTGTGTACCTTCCTATGCGATGGATCTACAACTACAAAGGCATTCCCTGACTGGTTTAGTGCTGGGAGTGTCCTGTCAAAATGACAAACTGCAAAAATACTCAGTCACAGGTCAGGGGGTTGTCAGGAATATCAAAAAAAGACACACACTTAACAATACAGAGGGAAAAAAAACAAACCAACACATAAATCAATGTCAGCAAGCCAAAGTCAGAACCGAGAGAACCAGAGAGATGCCGAATCAGAAAGAAAGGAGTTAATCCAGGAATACAGAGCCAAAGTCAGGTACCAGAAAGCAGAATACAATACAGAACACTAGCTTCAGAAATAAAATTCTTTCATTGGCAAGGTCTAGAAGCAAACACTGGTGGAAGCTGGATTATACACTGCACTGAGGCATGGAGCGGAGCACAGAGATTACCAAATTCCCTGTCAGCAAACTTGTCTAAACTTCTTGTTGTTAGGACGGAAATGACTAGGAGACCAGAGCTGGACTGCCATGGCCATGGCCATTTTTGTTTAAACAAGTTTTTCACATCTTTAGCAAACAAATTTTGTAATAAAGTATATTACAAAAATGCTTCATTTAAAGGAAGTATTAAAATAATTTTTTTTTTTTTAATAGTAATGCTTTAATAAAAACCTGAGTATTGTACACCTCAGACTTGGCTAAAGGTCCAACTTTCAACAAGATAATGACCCTAAGCATACAGCCAAAACAACATAGGCGGAAAGGAAAGCTGAAAGTACAGACATATGCTTAATGAAATCCAGAGTGCTCTGGACCATAGACTGGACTGAAGATTTACCTTTTAACCAAACAATAATCCTAAGCACCCTAACCACAGCCAAGACAACCCAGGAGTGGATAAGGGACAACTCTGTGAATGTTCTTAAGTAACCCAGCCAGAGCCCTGACTTGAACTCAACCGAACATCTCTGGAGAGATCTGGAAATTGCTTCTGCTGATGGTCTCCATCCAACTAGACAGAGCTTGAGAGGATCTGCAGGGAAGAATGGCAGGAAATCCCCAAATCCAGGAGTGCAAACATACCCAAGAAGACTGGAGGCTGTGATCACTGCCGGTGCTTCAACTTGGTAAAGGGTCTGAATACTTATGTTAAAGGAGTGCCAACTATTCCTCCTACGTTGTGCCCGGGCTTAAAAAAAATTAAAATAAACTTTCACTCACCTTCCTGCGTTCCCCTGGAGCGCTGCTACAGCTGATCGGTCCTCCGGTCCCGTCTTCTTCCATCTTCCGTGTGCACGGATCGTCACACGGCGCTCCGCCTATTAACGGCCTACGCAAGACATTGCTGCAGCCGGTGAAAGGCAGAGCGCCGTGTGAGGATCCGTTCAAAGGAAGAAGGCAGAAGGTGGGACTGGGGGACTGATCAGCTGTAGCAGCGCTCCGGGGGAATGCAGGATGGTGAGTGAAAGTTTATTTAAATTTTTTTTCAGCCCGGGAACAATAGAGGAGGAATAGTCGGCACTAGAGTCCTCCTTTAATGCAATATTTTAGTGCTTCCTTTCTAATGAAATAACAAAGATTTTATATATTCAGTTTTCACTTTGTCATAATGGTGTATTCAGTGTAGATTGATGGGGGAAACTTCATATTTTTTAATTTTTTTAAGCACAAAATATCAAAATATGGAAAAAAAGTGAAAAGGTCTGAAAACTTTCTGAATGCATAGATATATTTTCTGACAAGCAGGGCTGAAAGCCATTATTGTTGGCAGCTTCTCATTACACAAAGGATTTCCACTGTACTGATGCGGTACGTGTGTCCAAAGATCATTTTTTAACACCATATAAATGGCAAACATTAATATTTGATATGATCTGGACTTTGAATATGATAGTTATGGTGAGATGACTTTTTTTAAGGTAAACAGTATAATATTACTTTTATTGTTAGAATTCACGTAGTTTTCCTCTTGTCTCCTCATACCAGGATCTTCTTTAAGGTTATCTGGGAACCCTGTGTGGGTGCACTAATGGCCTGGGTTCAAGGGGAGACTATTGCTGGAGAATAGCATTTACAGAACAGAAAAGGATAGAAATCATGGTACATCAATCTTAGAAGATCTGAAGCTGGAAGTTCTTGCTCTGTAGTTGCTGGGGTGATATAAAATAAAAAGCCTTATGACACACACATGCAGAGCTTGAGGTAGCGCTATGTTCTTGCTGTTTTATCAAAAAGGGTTTTGATTCGATCAAAAAAAGTAATTGAAGAACTTACTCTAAATGAGGGATACAGGAAAGGGCAGAAATAACATTATTATAAACTTGATGCCAACAAATGAAAGCAATAGAAAGAAAATCCTCAGAAAAGATCAATAAGCAAATAAGAGCCAGGTAAGGTAATAGCATATACAAGGAATGTATAAAAGTCACACAACCTGTGGTTAGTTTGGGTGAGGAGGGGCATTGGGTGAGATTGGAAGCAAATCGGTAAATATTATTTTCTGGAAAGAGTACTAGATGCTTGGAGCAAACCAACACAATCTTGGTGACGTTCTTTTAGGTAAGAGGCTCTAGAACTTAAAGAAGATAGTAACATAGTTCATAAGGTTGAAAAAAGACCAGAGTTCATCAAGTTCAACCTATAACCCTAATGAGTCCCTACTGAGTCTAGAAACAAAAAAGTCTGGGGAAACAAAACGTATCCCCTATCCACAAGAAAGAAGATAATTGTCTGATCACGGGGGGGGGGGGGGGGGGGGTCCAACTGCTGGGACCCCCCCCCCCCCAATCTCCCATATGGGGCCCAGGCTCAGTCCCAGCTCTGCTCAAGGAAATGACGTTTTGCACCCAGCTATCAGTTGGTAGAAACACGCCCCCTCCGTTCATCTCTATGGGAGAGACGGAGACACACAAACGATCTCAGAAGTGTACCCAACGCTGTCACCAATCTTGCAGATATGTCAGTTACGCTAGTCATGCCCTGTTGCCACACGCTAACACCTTACTATGTAACAATAAGCTGGATTGACAGGGCACATACCAGACCCAGGAACACTGCTATCCCTTGGGACTATAGTCTTCAGGCTATGTCCACACACCATAAAATCTAAATAAACAATGGCAATAAAACAGGTATAAAAATTTGCTGTTATTCTATTTCTTAAACAATGTGTGCACTGCTCTTCCTTAAACTTTTTTACGAGTCCAATAACAAGACATTCAGGGCCAAATCCTAGAGCCCCCCACAATCCAATTAAGTGACATTTGTCAACCTCATCCTGGCAATATGGCCAAACCTTCTACTTCCTGATCAAATAAGGAAACCCCTGAACAACATTGGCAAGATTTTCAACATGATCTCATGGGAAGTTGAACCTCCACATCTATTAGGATAATCTCACATGTAGTAGCAGACAAGAGGATGAGATTTCACACACACACACACACACACACACACACACACACACACACACACACATGCATCACATTATACAATGTGCTTCTCATCTCATTGTGTTGCAAGTCGTTGCAGTTTTTTGTCAGTGTCGTAGTGGTAAAATACTTGGTGAATCCATAGCTGAGGCCAGGGCTACAATGCAATTTTTTTTTACAGCTACAAGATTGATTTTAACTGTTAAAGGAAAACTGACAGCAGGGTTACCTGCACTAACCTCAATAGACATATTTATAGTATGGGTGACTCTGTTTCTAACACTTCTTACCAGGTTAAAATAAAACCTGTGCCGAAAACCCTGTCTCCCATATGGCCGTGCTGAGGAAGAAAGCATGAAGGGGGCTGAATTTTTGGTAGAAGAGGGCGAAGTTGTTGACACTAGGGGTCGGGGTTATTGACCAGAGTGGGGGGGAGGAAACATTGCGCATACAGCAGCAGCCCACTTCAATTGTACAGTAGAAAAAATTACAACATTAGCAAAATAAATATCTCCTAAATGGCTGCACAGATTTTCACCTTGTAAGAAGCATTAGAAACAGGGTCACCCACACTATCTACCTGTATATTCAGGTTACTGCTTTCAGTTTCCTTTTAACCCCTAGAGAATGCAGAGAGTAAAATGTAGACCTTGGCTACCTGGTACTTATTGCACCAGGGCATATGTGTATGATCTATGAAGTGAGTTCTGTCAGTGGCTGGGAACCTGCCGCTAATGGCGAATATTAGCAATTATGCTGATGCTCGCTATTAACCATTTAGATGCTATGATCACTATTGATCGTGGCATGTAAGGCATTAGGGCACCTTTGTAAGACTCATCGGACCATGCGTAGCATGATCACGGGTGTCCAATGAGTCAAGATGATCACAGGTATCTGATGAGTCAAGATGGTGGCTTGCTCTGCTGCCATCTAGTTGTATGAGTAGATCGCTGATTTCACTCAATGTTAATGCATAGCACTGAACAGGAATAGCAATTAAAATAGTCCTGTTACGCCGAGCGCTCCGGGTTCCCGCTCCTCCCCGGAGCGCTCGCTTCACCTCCTCCGCTGCAGCGCCCCGGTCACGTCCTCTGACCCGGGGCGCTGCGATCCTGCTGCTAGCCGGGATGCGATTCGCGATGCGGGTAGCGCCCGCTCGCGATGCGCACCCCGGCTCTCCTACCTGACTCGCTCCCCGTCTGTTCTGTCCCGGCGCGCGCGGCCCCGCTCCCTAGGGCGCGCGCGCGCCGGGTCTCTGCGATTTAAAGGGCCACTGCGCCGCTGATTGGCGCAGTGGTTCCAATTAGAGTTATCACCTGTGCACTCCCTATATTACCTCACTTCCCTTGCACTCCCTTGCCGGATCTTGTTGCCTTAGTGCCAGTGAAAGCGTTCCCTGTGTGTCCCTTGCCAGTGTTTCCAGACCTTCTGCCGTTGCCCCTGACTACGATCCTTGCTGCCTGCCCCGACCTTCTGCTACGTCCGACCTTGCTTCTGCCTACTCCCTTGTACCGCGCCTATCTTCAGCAGCCAGAGAGGTGAGCCGTTGCTAGTGGATACGACCTGGTCACTACCGCCGCAGCAAGACCATCCCGCTTTGCGGCGGGCTCTGGTGAAAACCAGTAGTGGCTTAGAACCGGTCCACTAGCACGGTCCACGCCAATCCCTCTCTGGCACAGAGGGTCCACTACCTGCCAGCCGGCATCGTGACAGTAGATCCGGCCATGGATCCCGCTGAAGTTCCTCTGCCAGTTGTCGCTGACCTCACCACGGTGGTCGCCCAGCAGTCACAACAGATTGCGCAACAAGGCCAACAGCTGTCTCAACTGACCGTTATGCTACAACAGTTGCTACCACAGCTTCAGCAGTCATCTCCTCCGCCAGCTCCTGCACCTCCTCCGCAGCGAGTGGCCGCTCCTGGGATACGCTTATCCTTGCCGGATAAGTTTGATGGGGACTCTAAGTTTTGCCGTGGCTTCCTTTCCCAATGTTCCCTGCATCTGGAGATGATGTCGGACCTGTTTCCCACTGAAAGGTCTAAGGTGGCTTTCGTAGTCAGTCTTCTGTCCGGAAAAGCCCTGTCATGGGCCACACCGCTCTGGGACCGCAATGACCCCGTCACTGCCTCAGTACACTCCTTCTTCTCGGAAATCCGAAGTGTCTTTGAGGAACCTGCCCGAGCCTCTTCTGCTGAGTCTGCCCTGTTGAACCTGGTCCAGGGTAATTCTTCCGTTGGCGAGTATGCCGTACAATTCCGTACACTTGCTTCAGAATTGTCCTGGAATAATGAGGCCCTCTGCGCGACCTTCAAAAAAGGCCTATCCAGCAACATTAAAGATGTTCTGGCCGCACGAGAAATTCCTGCTAATCTACATGAACTTATTCACCTAGCCACTCGCATTGACATGCGTTTTTCTGAAAGGCGTCAGGAGCTCCGCCAAGATATGGACTCTGTTCGCACGAGGCGTTTCGTCTCCTCGGCTCCTCTCTCCTCTGGTCCCCTGCAATCTGTTCCTGTGCCTCCCGCCGTGGAGGCTATGCAGGTCGACCGGTCTCGCCTGACACCTCAAGAGAGGACACGACGCCGTATGGAGAACCTCTGCCTGTACTGTGCTAGTACCGAACACTTCCTGAGGGATTGTCCTATCCGTCCTCCCCGCCTGGAAAGACGTACGCTGACTCCGCACAAAGGTGAGACAGTCCTTGATGTCTACTCTGCTTCTCCACGTCTTACTGTGCCTGTGCGGATGTCTGCTTCTGCCTTCTCCTTCTCTACAGTGGCCTTCTTGGACTCTGGTTCTGCAGGAAATTTTATTTTGGCCTCTCTCGTCAACCGGTTCAACATCCCAGTGACCAGTCTCGCCAGACCCCTCTACATCAATTGTGTAAATAATGAAAGATTGGACTGTACCATACGTTTCCGCACGGAGCCCCTTCTTATGAGCATCGGATCTCATCATGAGAGGATTGAACTTTTGGTCCTCCCCAATTGCACCTCGGAGATTCTCCTTGGACTTCCCTGGCTTCAACTTCATTCCCCAACCCTGGATTGGTCCACTGGGGAGATCAAGAGTTGGGGGTCCTCTTGTTCCAAGAACTGTCTAAAACCGCTTCCCAGTAACCCTTGCCGTAACTCTGTGGTTCCTCCAGTAACCGGTCTCCCCAAGGCCTATATGGACTTCGCGGATGTTTTCTGCAAAAAACAAGCTGAGACTCTACCTCCTCACAGGCCTTATGATTGCCCTATCGACCTCCTCCCGGGTACTACTCCACCCCGGGGCAGAATTTATCCTCTCTCTGCCCCAGAGACTCTTGCCATGTCCGAATACGTCCAGGAGAATCTAAAAAGGGGCTTTATCCGTAAATCCTCCTCTCCTGCCGGAGCCGGATTTTTCTTTGTCTCCAAAAAAGACGGCTCCCTACGTCCTTGCATTGACTACCGCGGTCTTAATAAAATCACGGTTAAGAACCGCTACCCCTTACCCCTCATCTCTGAACTCTTTGATCGCCTCCAAGGTGCCCACATCTTCACTAAATTGGACTTAAGAGGCGCCAATAACCTCATCCGCATCAGAGAGGGGGACGAGTGGAAAACGGCATTTAACACCAGAGATGGACACTTTGAGTATCTGGTCATGCCCTTTGGACTGTGCAATGCCCCTGCCGTCTTCCAAGACTTTGTCAATGAAATTTTTCGTGATCTATTATACTCCTGTGTTGTGGTATATCTGGACGATATCCTAATTTTTTCTGCCAATCTAGAGGAACACCGCCGGCATGTCCGTATGGTTCTTCAGAGACTTCGTGACAACCAACTCTATGCCAAAATTGAGAAATGTCTGTTTGAATGCCAATCTCTTCCTTTTCTAGGATATTTGGTCTCTGGCCAGGGACTACAGATGGATCCAGACAAACTCTCTGCCGTCTTAAATTGGCCACGCCCCTCCGGACTCCGTGCTATCCAACGCTTTTTGGGGTTCGCCAATTATTACAGGCAATTTATTCCACATTTTTCTACCATTGTGGCTCCTATCGTGGCTTTAACCAAGAAAAATGCTGATCCCAAGTCCTGGCCTCCTCAAGCAGAAGACTCCTTTAAACAACTCAAGTCTGCCTTTTCTTCGGCTCCCGTGCTCTCCAGACCTGACCCTTCCAAACCCTTCCTATTGGAGGTTGATGCCTCCTCAGTAGGAGCTGGAGCTGTTCTTCTACAAAAAAATCCTTCCGGGCATGCTGTCACTTGTGGTTTTTTCTCTAGGACCTTCTCTCCAGCGGAGAGGAACTACTCCATCGGGGATCGAGAACTTCTAGCCATTAAATTAGCACTTGAGGAATGGAGACATCTGCTGGAGGGATCAAGATTTCCTGTTATTATCTACACCGACCACAAGAACCTCTCCTACCTCCAGTCGGCCCAACGGCTGAATCCTCGCCAGGCCCGGTGGTCTCTGTTCTTTGCCCGATTTAATTTTGAGATTCACTTTCGTCCTGCCGATAAGAACATTAGAGCCGATGCTCTCTCTCGTTCCTCGGATGCCTCAGAAGTTGATCTCCCTCCGCAACACATCATTCCACCTGACTGCCTGATCTCCACTTCTCCTGCCTCCATCAGACAGACTCCTCCAGGAAAGACCTTTGTTTCTCCACGCCAACGCCTCGGAATCCTCAAATGGGGTCACTCCTCCCATCTCGCAGGTCATGCGGGCATCAAGAAATCTGTGCAACTCATCTCCCGCTTCTATTGGTGGCCAACTCTGGAGACGGATGTTGGGGACTTTGTGCGAGCCTGCACTATCTGTGCCCGGGATAAGACTCCTCGCCAGAAGCCCGCTGGTTTTCTTCATCCTCTGCCTGTCCCCGAACAGCCTTGGTCTCTGATTGGTATGGATTTTATTACTGATTTACCCCCTTCCCGTGGCAACACCGTTATTTGGGTGGTCGTTGATCGATTCTCCAAAATGGCACATTTCATTCCTCTTCCTGGTCTTCCTTCTGCGCCTCAGTTGGCTAAACAATTTTTTGTACACATTTTTCGTCTTCACGGGTTGCCTACGCAGATTGTCTCGGATAGAGGGGTCCAATTCGTGTCTAAATTCTGGAGAGCTCTCTGTAAACAACTCAAGATTAAATTAAATTTTTCCTCTGCATATCATCCCCAGTCCAATGGACAAGTAGAAAGAATTAACCAGATCCTGGGTGATTATTTGCGACATTTTGTTTCCTCCCGCCAGGATGACTGGGCAGATCTCCTTCCATGGGCCGAATTCTCGTATAACTTCAGGGTCTCTGAATCTTCCTCCAAATCCCCATTTTTCGTGGTGTACGGCCGTCACCCTCTTCCCCCCCTCCCTACCCCCTTGCCCTCTGGTCTGCCCGCTGTGGATGAAATTTCTCGTGACCTTTCCATTATATGGAGAGAGACCCAAAATTCTCTCTTACAGGCTTTTTCACGCATGAAGAGGTTCGCGGATAAGAAAAGAAGAGCTCCCCCCGTTTTTTCCCCTGGAGACAAGGTATGGCTCTCCGCTAAATATGTCCGCTTCCGTGTCCCTAGCTACAAGTTGGGACCACGCTATCTTGGTCCTTTCAAAATTCTGTGTCAAATTAATCCTGTCTCTTATAAACTTCTTCTTCCTCCTTCTCTTCGTATCCCTAATGCCTTTCACGTCTCTCTTCTCAAACCACTCATCCTCAACCGTTTTTCTCCCAAATCTGTTCCTCCCACTCCTGTTTCCGGCTCCTCGGACGTCTTCTCGGTCAAGGAGATTTTGGCTGCCAAAAAGGTCAGAGGAAAAAATTTTTTTTTAGTAGACTGGGAGGGTTGTGGTCCTGAAGAGAGATCCTGGGAACCTGAGGACAACATCCTTGACAAAAGTCTGCTCCTCAGGTTCTCAGGCTCCAAGAAGAGGGGGAGACCCAAGGGGGGGGGTACTGTTACGCCGAGCGCTCCGGGTTCCCGCTCCTCCCCGGAGCGCTCGCTTCACCTCCTCCGCTGCAGCGCCCCGGTCACGTCCTCTGACCCGGGGCGCTGCGATCCTGCTGCTAGCCGGGATGCGATTCGCGATGCGGGTAGCGCCCGCTCGCGATGCGCACCCCGGCTCTCCTACCTGACTCGCTCCCCGTCTGTTCTGTCCCGGCGCGCGCGGCCCCGCTCCCTAGGGCGCGCGCGCGCCGGGTCTCTGCGATTTAAAGGGCCACTGCGCCGCTGATTGGCGCAGTGGTTCCAATTAGAGTTATCACCTGTGCACTCCCTATATTACCTCACTTCCCTTGCACTCCCTTGCCGGATCTTGTTGCCTTAGTGCCAGTGAAAGCGTTCCCTGTGTGTCCCTTGCCAGTGTTTCCAGACCTTCTGCCGTTGCCCCTGACTACGATCCTTGCTGCCTGCCCCGACCTTCTGCTACGTCCGACCTTGCTTCTGCCTACTCCCTTGTACCGCGCCTATCTTCAGCAGCCAGAGAGGTGAGCCGTTGCTAGTGGATACGACCTGGTCACTACCGCCGCAGCAAGACCATCCCGCTTTGCGGCGGGCTCTGGTGAAAACCAGTAGTGGCTTAGAACCGGTCCACTAGCACGGTCCACGCCAATCCCTCTCTGGCACAGAGGGTCCACTACCTGCCAGCCGGCATCGTGACAAGTCCCTTACAATACAAAAATAAAAATGTGAATAAGCCTCTCCTCCAAAAATAAAAAATAAATCACCTCCTTTACCCATTTTACAAATAAAAAATGTAAAAAAATAACTAAACAAATTAACATATTTGGTATTGCCGTGTACGGAATGTCAAAACCATAAAAATATATTGTTAATGATCTTGTTTACTTAAAAAAATACCAAAAATTTGTGATTTCATATTCCACCCCAGAAAAAATGGAATGAAAAAAGTGATCAAACCGTATGAAGCTACCGGCAAGATTGCTCAGTTTCCTGGGTTCACAGAGAGGGTCATGTAGAGCATCTCCTTCTTCTATCATTTACTTAGTGATAAACTGACCATAGCTGACTTCCCTTATATGCTTAAATGGGAACGTGACCTGAAATGCACTATTTCTTCTGATCAATGGCGCTCAGCCTTTCAACAGCTTACCTCTATATTCAGGAATGTGACTCATCAAGAAGCCGTCCTCAAAACTATCCATAGATGGTACTACACCCCCTACAGGCTACATAAAATTTACCCAGCTTGTTCCGCCCAGTGCTGGAGGGGATGTGGGGAGGTGGGCACAATAATGCATGTTCTCTGGGACTGCCCATCCATAACACCTGTTTGGAGGGGCATTGAGCTGGTTCTATCTAGAATGTTAGGCCTGCCAATCAGCGTTCCCCCTACAACTGCACTTCTCTTAATAGATTTAGAGGAATTCCCTTACTCTGTCAGAACTGTGTTAGTGCACCTATGTATGTCTACTAAATTGTTCATTACCCGTAAATGGAAGACACCCTCTCCCCCAACCCTGTCCGAAGTCCTTCACTATGTAAACCACACCTGTGAATTGGAGCGCACATTTGCTCTCTCTCGCCAGAGGGACATGAAATTTTTGAAGGCCTGGGACATTTGGATACACAGCCCGCACTATGTTCCCCCTACCTAACCATGCGACTTTCTTCCATCTACCATCTGTGCTTTCCTCTTCTTCTCCTTTTCCCTTTTCCGTTCTGTCTTTTTTTTTCCCCTCTCTTTCTCTCCCCTGAGGGGCCATGCCTGTGAAAATTAGTACACTGCACATCCAGAGTAACTTATTATGCCACCTATATATGCATAGGGCCATTACTAACTCTCTGACTGACTTAGATGTCTGTGTCTCTTGATTCTCCTTGATCCTCGAAGATGTATTTTTGCAAGCTCTTTTTTTTATTTATTTTTTCTTTGTACCTAGTGGCACTGCTCTAGTGCTCTCTGAGGACAATATCATTATTTACTGTTATGTTCCCTGTTATACGGTTGGTTAGATGTGATTATACTGTTACGCCTAGCGCTCCGGGTCCCCGCTCCTCCCCGGAGCGCTCACGGCGTCTTTCTCCCTGCAGCGCCCCGGTCAGTCCCGCTGACCGGGAGCGCTGCACTGTTTTGGCCGTTGGGGATGCGATTCGCACAGCGGGACGCGCCCGCTCGCGAATCGCATCCCAGGTCACTTACCCGTCCCGGTCCCCTGCTGTCATGTGCTGGCGCGCGCGGCTCCGCTCTCTAGGGCGCGCGCGCGCCAGCTCTCTGAGACTTAAAGGGCCAGTGCACCAATGATTGGTGCCTGGCCCAATTAGCTTAATTGGCTCCCACCTGCTCCCTGCCTTTATCTAGTCTCCTCCCTTGCACTCCCTTGCCGGATCTTGTTGCCTTGTGCCAGTGAAAGCGTTTAGTGTGTCCAAAGCCTGTGTACCTGAACTTCTGCTACCCATCCTGACTACGAACCTTGCCGCCTGCCCCCGACCTTCTGCTACGTCTGACCTTGCTTCTGCCTACTCCCTTGTACCGCGCCTATCTTCAGCAGCCAGAGAGGTGAGCCGTTGCTAGTGGATACGACCTGGTCACTACCGCCGCAGCAAGACCATCCCGCTTTGCGGCGGGCTCTGGTGAAAACCAGTAGTGGCTTAGAACCGGTCCACTAGCACGGTCCACGCCAATCCCTCTCTGGCACAGAGGATCCACTACCTGGAAGCCGAATCATGACAGTAGATCCGGCCATGGATCCCGCTGAGGTGCCGCTGCCAAGTCTCGCTGATCTTCCCACGGTGGTCGCTCAGCAATCGCAGCAGATTGCCCAACAAGGACAGCAGCTGTCGCAGTTGACCGCCATGTTACAGCAAATTCTGCCTCTGCTACAGCAGCAACCATCTCCTCCGCCAGCTCCTGCACCTCCTCCGCAGCGTGTGGCCGCTCCTAACCTCCGCTTGTCCCTGCCGGACAAATTTGATGGGGACTCCAGACTCTGCCGTGGATTTTTGTCTCAGTGTTCCCTGCATATGGAGATGTTGTCAGACTTGTTTCCTACAGAACGGTCTAAGGTGGCATTCGTAGTAAGTCTTCTTTCAGGAAAGGCCTTGTCTTGGGCCACACCGCTCTGGGACCGCAATGATCCTGCCACAGCCACAGTCCAGTCCTTCTTTGCTGAAGTCCGAAGTGTCTTTGAGGAACCTGCCCGAGCCTCTTCTGCTGAGACTGCCTTGCTGAACCTGGTCCAGGGTAATTCTTCCGTTGGCGAGTACGCCATACAATTCCGTACTTTTGCTTCTGAACTATCCTGGAATAATGAGGCTCTCTGCGCGACCTTTAAAAAAGGCCTATCCAGTCGCATCAAGGATGTGCTGGCCGCACGAGAGATTCCTGCCAACCTCCAAGAACTCATCCATTTGGCTACCCGCATTGACATGCGTTTTTCTGAGCGACACCAAGAGCTCCGCCAGGAAAAAGACTTAGATCTCTGGGCACCTCTCCCACAGCATCCTTTGCAGTCTTCGCCTGGGCCTCCCGCCGAGGAGGCCATGCAAGTGGATCGGTCTCGCCTGACCCAGGAAGAGAGGAATCGCCGTAGAGAAGAAAATCTCTGTCTGTACTGTGCCAGTACTGAGCATTTCTTGGTGGATTGCCCTATCCGTCCTCCACGCCTGGGAAACGCACGCACGCACCCAGCTCACGTGGGTGTGGCATCTTTTGCTTCTAAGTCTTCTTCTCCACGTCTCACGGTGCCCGTGCGGATTTCCTCTACAGCCAACTCCTCCATCTCAGCCGTGGCCTGCTTGGACTCTGGTGCCTCCGGGAATTTTATGTTGGAGTCCTTTGTTAATAGATTCAGCATCCCGGTGACCCGTCTCGTCAAACCGCTCTACATTTCCGCGGTCAACGGAGCCAGATTGGACTGCACCGTGCGTTACCGCACAGAACCCCTCCTGATGTCTATCGGACCCCACCACGAAAAGATTGAGTTCTTCATTCTCCCCAACTGTACCTCTGAGGTCCTCCTCGGTCTGCCTTGGCTCCGGCTTCATTCCCCCTCCATTGATTGGACCACCGGGGAGATCAGGAACTGGGACTCTGCCTGCCACAGGAAGTGTCTCTCCCCCCCTCCCAGTCCCATCAGGCAAGCCTCTGTGCCTCCCCATGGCCCCCGTCCTGGTGTCACACTGCCCCGTGCCAGGCCTCGCCCTCTGCCCTCCCTCCCCATTCCCACTCCTGCTGTACTGCCTGCCGTTGAGGAAACCCTCCATTCTTTCCCGGTGTCCTCATCCCAGGGGAGGCAGTTACCGGACAAAGAGAAGGGGAGACCTAAGGGGGGGGGTACTGTTACGCCTAGCGCTCCGGGTCCCCGCTCCTCCCCGGAGCGCTCACGGCGTCTTTCTCCCTGCAGCGCCCCGGTCAGTCCCGCTGACCGGGAGCGCTGCACTGTTTTGGCCGTTGGGGATGCGATTCGCACAGCGGGACGCGCCCGCTCGCGAATCGCATCCCAGGTCACTTACCCGTCCCGGTCCCCTGCTGTCATGTGCTGGCGCGCGCGGCTCCGCTCTCTAGGGCGCGCGCGCGCCAGCTCTCTGAGACTTAAAGGGCCAGTGCACCAATGATTGGTGCCTGGCCCAATTAGCTTAATTGGCTCCCACCTGCTCCCTGCCTTTATCTAGTCTCCTCCCTTGCACTCCCTTGCCGGATCTTGTTGCCTTGTGCCAGTGAAAGCGTTTAGTGTGTCCAAAGCCTGTGTACCTGAACTTCTGCTACCCATCCTGACTACGAACCTTGCCGCCTGCCCCCGACCTTCTGCTACGTCTGACCTTGCTTCTGCCTACTCCCTTGTACCGCGCCTATCTTCAGCAGCCAGAGAGGTGAGCCGTTGCTAGTGGATACGACCTGGTCACTACCGCCGCAGCAAGACCATCCCGCTTTGCGGCGGGCTCTGGTGAAAACCAGTAGTGGCTTAGAACCGGTCCACTAGCACGGTCCACGCCAATCCCTCTCTGGCACAGAGGATCCACTACCTGGAAGCCGAATCGTGACATATACTTTTCGAACTGTATCTGTTATGTTCACCTTTTTTCTAAAATAAGAAAACTATTTAAAATAAAAAATAAAAAAAGTGATCAAAAAGTCACATATATTCAAAAGTGGTACCGGTAAATACTAAAGATCACAAAGCAAAAATGAGCCCTCATACAGCCCGATATACATAAAAATAAGAAATTCATAGGAGGTCAGAATAAGGAAATAAATATTTTTTAAACATGCTTATTTTGTTATATAAGTCTGACATTTTTCAAAAGCAATACAGTAATAGGAAAATATGTAAACATTGGTATCATTTTAATCCTATTGACCCACAGAATAGAGATAATGCTGGGTTCACATATACTGTATCAGTTGTCCGGCATAGTTTCCCTCTGGGGTGCACCAGAGGGAAACTGATGCTAGAACTGATCCCATTCATTTGAATCGGACAGTTCACAATCATCCAGCTTCGCAATTTTGACGCTGGATGATTGGACATGCTGGAGCATGGGAACGCAGAAACAATGGACGCTGGATGCCATACAACTAATGACAACTTGTCATCAGTTGTGGCATCAGTTGCGTCGAGATCTAGGCTTAGTTCACCTATGCCGGATGCCGAACATGTGTGAACCCAGACTAACATGTCAGTGCACTGCGTAAAAACGAAACCCTCAATATTTTATTGTGGTTGCACCGTAGATTTTGTGGTGAAAGGAAAGGTATCATTATAAAATACAATTGGTTCTGCAAAAATAAAATGAAAGCCCTCACATTTTTCTGTAAATAAAGGAGGATGAAAGAACAAAAATGCAAAAATGAAAATTGACTGTGTCCTTAACCAATTAAGGACTCAGCCCATGTGGGCCTTAAGGACTCAGACAATTTTATTTTTACGTTTTTGTTTTCTTCCTTGTCTTCTAAAAATCATAACTCTTTTATATTTTCATCCACAGACTAGTATGAGGGCTTGTTTTTTGCGTGACCAGTTGTCCTTTGTAATGACATCACTCACTTTACCATAAAATGTATGGCGCAACCAAAAAAATGCTATTTGTGTGGGAAATTGATAAGAAAACCGCAATTTTGTAAATTTTGGAAGGTTTCGTTTTCATGCTGTACACTTTACGGTAAATAGACCTGTTTTCTTTATTCTATAAGTCAATATGATTAAAATGATACCCATGATTAAATACTTTTCTATTATTATACCACTTAAAAAACCTTTTTAACCAAATTAGTGCGTTTAAAATCCCTCTATTTTGCTGATCAGCAGCCGGGACCTGCCGTGCATGACCGAGCATCGCTCCGATGCTCGCAGTTATGTATAGGACGTAAATATATGTCCTGGCGCATTAAGTACCACCTCACCAGGACGTACATTTACGTCCTGGGTCGTTAAAAGGTTAAACCAAAATGGGCTTAAAGGGTTAAGATACAGGTGCAGTTTAAAGCAATACATTGACTTGTGAGAGAGGAAGGTATATATGGCCCCTGTATTTTAGTGCTACACATACTGTACCACTGCTGCAGAACCTTTTTAAATTAATATTGGATGAGGAACTAGACAAGACTTTATGCGCTAGCACCTGGTCACAGTGATCCATTCTAATCCCAACATTTCTAGAATATGGCATTCTCAAAAGAAAACTTAGGAATGGAGCACTCACCTCTGTTTTATTGACAAAATGCTTTATTAGACCACGGAGTTACACATGCATCGGGGAAGGCAAGACAAATAGAGGGGGGGGGGGGGTTTCCTCACAAACATGGGCGACTGTCCGTATCATGCTTTTCGTGCTTCATCAGGCCCTCAAACATGGTTACATCAGACAGGTAAGTTTATAGTCCCGACACCTGTGTTACCTAGGTAACACTACACAAACCTTACATTAACACCTTCAATGCTGAAACATAAATATGTGGACTAAAAACAACACAGTCTACGTATTGAGCAACAACAGGAGCAGGCAAAGATAAGACTTATTATAATAGAGCTGCAAATTCCTTGACATTTAAACCTAAAGGGCCCATTGCGTCCAATCACAATATACATCGGGCTTTCTTTTTTATGAGGATTTGCCGTCGGTCTTGCCCGTCTAATGCCCGCCATTCTGACACAGTAACTAGTATTGGAGCCTTGTTTTCACCACAAGTTGGAAGTAGGGAGGGATGATCACTGTGATGTGTATTGTGAAAGAAACAAAATGCGAATATTCATAATTGCAAATAATTAGCGCTAGATTCGCAATATTCGTGAATATGCGATATTTGCGATAAATATTCGCATTACGAATATTCGCACCCAACACTAGTAAGCACCACCTGCAGCTGCTTTAATGCAATTCCTTGCATAGGAGATTTGCACTACATACCTCACTGTTGATATCCCAGTTTGCATTCGGATGTCCATGTGTTTGACTGTGCCAGGATCTCTCTTTTTCACGTTAGAATTATATTTCTAGAATATGCATTGGTTCTTTTGAACATTTAGTGGCAGATTTCCTGTATGAAATGACAATATCCTTCTTATTTAAGTACCTATTTATTATGTGTTTTAGGCAATCTTTAGACACATCTGTACCTACACCTGGCTTGACAAATAGGATGCCTTACTGTAATAAGGGTGTGACTTGAGAATAAATTTGTGCTCCAAAAATTAAGCCAACTAATTTGAGATCTAAACTTAGACCAGATAGTCTACAGATGTGCTAGTTTTTTTGAACAGCCTGAGCCTCTGTGATCAGTTTGATACATTTTTAGACTGTGTTTAGGCAGCAAGAGAATGTAGCTGTGGACTGTTTTCTTTGTCACAAATCAATCCTCTCACCACTTTATCTAAACTGGCTAGCCATCTTCCTCACTTTTCTAAGAATTTTGGATTACATGCTTCACCAGGATCTACTAAGACCGGCGTTTCAAAGGTGGTCCTATGTAACAGCCTGCTCTTGACAGCTGTGCTTTCAATAAATTATACTAGCTGAGTACCCGGCATTGCCCAGTATTTCCATCCTAATCCTTGTTGGGGAGGAAAATCAACAAAGGAGGAAGATTTCCACCTCATATCCCGTCCTCATACATTGTTGTCATATCCCAACCCCATATCCCGTCCTCATGTCTCAACCTCATATCCCATCCTCATATCCCGACCTCATATCCCATCCTCATATCCCATCAATATATCTCGACCTAATATCCTGACCTCCTATCCCGTCGTCATATCTCGACCTCATATCCCGTCCTCCTATCCCATCTTCATATCCTGACCTCCTTTCTCAACCTCATATCCCGTCCTCATATCCCGACCTCCTATCCCGCCCTCCTATCTTGACCTCATATCCTGTCCTCATATCCCGTCCTCATATCTTGACCTCTTATCCCGACCTCCTATGTTGACCTCATATCCCTTCCTCATATCCTGACCTCATATCCCATCCTCATATCTCGACCTCCTATCCCGACCTCCTATCCCGTCCTCATATTCCGTGCTCATATTCCATCCTCATATCTCAACCTCATATCCCATCCTCATATCCCTTCCTCATATCCCGTCCTCATATCCCTACCTCATTTCCCGTCCTCCCATCTTGGCCTCATATCCCGTCCTCATATCCTGACCTCATATCCCGTCCTCATATCCCGTCCTCTCCTCCCGTCTTCATATCCCGACCTCATATACCGTCCTTATATCCCATCCTCATATCTCATCCTTATGTCCCATCCTCATATCCTGTCCTCAGATGGGACTGATTTGTGATGAAGATGAAAATAGAAGGGGACATAGCTTTGTGGGCATGATTTGCAAGCCAGACCGATGCACAAAAAGGGTAGATAATAAAAGGGGTGGGGCTTAGTGAGATGTGAGATCTTTGTGAGATGGGGTGTGGCTTGCAAGCTGGACTGACATATTCACGAGGAGATGAAGAGCAGAGCTTGTGGAGTAAGGTACTGGAAGTCCCATATACTTGCATGGGACTTGAAACAAAAAGCCATCTTTAATATAAAGGTGTAGGTAAGGGCTAATTTAACTATCATATATTTTAATTGTACATATAAGTAACATGTGACCAGGTATTATTGAAATATCTACAGCCGTATGGAAGTTATGTGGGAACATACATTTCCCATTGATTTGCATGGGACTTTAATCCCTTGATGACCCAGGGTTTTTCCGTTTTTGCACTTTCATATTTTCTTCCTTACATTTAAAAAACCATAACTCTTTAAATTTTGCACTTAAAAATCCATATGATGGCTTATTTTTTGCGCCACCAATTCTATTTTGTAATGATATCAGTCATTTTACCCAAAAATCTACTGTGAAAAGAAAATAATTGTGCGACAAAATTGAAGAAAAAACACAATTTTGTAACTTTTGGGGGCTTCCGTTTCTACGCATTACATATTTCGGTAAAAATGACACCCTCCCTTTATTCTGTAGGTCCATACGATTAAAATGATATCCTACTTATATACATTGGGGATCAAAATCTATGGATAGACCTTAAGAGCAGTGCGTGACAGACAGCCCAGAAATCTCAAAGAACTGGAAGACTTTTGTAAGGAAGAATGGGCAAAGATACCTCAAGCAAGAATTGAAAGACTCTTGGGTGGCTACAAAAAGCGTTTACAAGCTGTGATACTTGCTAAAGGGGGCAGTACAAGATATTAACTCTGCAGGGTGCCCAAACTTTTGCAGATGCCATTTTTTGTTTTCTGTTATTTTGAAAGTGTAAATGATGGAAATAAAATCTAACTTTTGTTGATATATTATAAGAATGTCTAATCTGTAATTTGATGCCTTTTGGAGATTTTTCCATCTTTCCTTGGCTTCTTTATGCACATTAATACAAATTTTTACCTGGGGTGCCCAAACTTTTAATCCCCACTGTAGGTTTGATTTTGTCGTACTTCTGGAAAAAATTATAACTACATGCAGGAAAATTCATACATTTAAAATTGTCATTTTCTGACCCCTATAATTTTTTATTTTTCCGCGTAAGGGCCGGTATGAGGGCTAATTTTTTGCGCTGTTTTTTGGTTGCTTTTTATTCATTTTTTCATGACATAAAAAGTGAACAAAAATATGCTATTTTAGATTTTTTTTGCACGTACGCCATTAACCGTGTGGTTTAATTAATGATATATTTTTATAATTCGGACATTTCCACACACGGCGATACCACATATGTTTATTTTTATTTACACTGTTTTTGTTTTTAATGGGAAAAGGGGGGTGATTCTTACTTTTATTAGGGAAGGGGTTAAATGATCTTTATTAACTTTATTTTTTTTGCAATGTTATAGCTCCCATAGGGGGCTATAAATCTACACACACTGATCTTTTACATTGAGCATTGTTATCCCATAGGATAACATTGCTCAATGATTCTGCCGCTTGACTGCTCATGCCTGGATCTCAGGCACTGAGCAGTCATTCGGTGATCGGACACCAGGAGGCAGGTAAGGGGACCCTCCTCATGTCCTACAGCTGTTCGGGAATGCCGCAATTTCACCGCGGCGATCCAGAACAGCCTCCTGAGCTAACCGGCATTTATTAACTTTTACTTTAAAGGGATAATAGCGTGTGGCACAGTGATCAGTGCCACGCACTATTAGCCATGGGTCCCGCCCATTGTTAGGTGCCGTGCCCGACCAGCTATGACCCGCGTTATAGAATTGGAGCCAACCCATGACATACATGTATGTCATGGGTCGGGAAGGGTTAAACAAAAACCCAACCCTCACAAATGGGGGGTAGTTAAGGGTTAAATTAAGTATCCTATATTTTAAGTGGACATATAAGTAACATGTGACCGAGTATTATCGAAACATCTCCAGACGTTTTGAAGTTATGCAGTAACATATATTTCCCATAGACTTGTATGGGACTTTAAACAAACACCCCGACCCTGGCAAATGGGGTGAGTAAGGGTTAAATCACCCATACTATGTTTATTGTTGACATATAAGTAACATGTGTGCCAAGTTTCATGTTAATATGCTGGAATATACACACACATACATACACACAGTGGGGGACATGTATCATTATTTGTGTATGGTAGAAGCAGTTTACCCCTTTTCCCGAATTCTAAATTATGTGCAGAAGCACTAAATTTATTAATCAAGCGCAATGAGCTTCATAAATTTGGGGTAAATATAATAATCTCCTCAATCCACTCTTTGGAAAATAGAATCGGTGATTTAGAGCATCTTGCTACGTTAAGTCCAAGATGGCTTATATTTGCGCAAAAAAAAACTGCACTTGCGGCAAAATTTTTGGTGTAAAGGAAAAGTACGCAGTTAATAAATCCATGTGTACTATAGATGTCACTCCAAGGTACCCCAATTAGGCCACATCTGGAGGACATGCTCTACCAAAACGTGCGCAAAAAATGCGCAAAAAAAAGGGCTTGCGCAAAATTTTGCACAAAAAAATACACACAAAACAGGGGTAAAATCTTTGATACATGTCCCCCATTGAGTTATATATGTATATATATATATATATATATATATATATATATATATATATATATAGACAAAGAATAAGTCAGCAAGCACTTTAGTTGATACCAAACTATTATATGGACCTGGCCTACAGGTGCACGCTACTAGGCTAGATATACAGCAACAGAAGAATGCAGCAGCACACTGCCAGCACAAGGATATAGGTGAAACATGAATATGCAGTTAAAACATGGAGAGCTATACAGCTATGGTGTAATAGATGCAAATGTGAAACTATGAAATAGTGAGGCACTTAGCTCGCAAATTTGTCTCCGCCGGCGGTCAAATAGCTTGGACCGTCCCACCGCGATAAGGTGGCCTCCTGGGACGGACCCTACACTGTGAATATGCCTCTGTGTGAACAGTTCAGTAAGCATGGCAGGATCTGGAACATCCAAGCCACCTTATATACACACCTGATAGAGGTGGGTGGGGTGCACGGCCAACATGGAGGTAGCCACTCCCCCGTATGTGCAATACAGACAAAGAATAAGTCAGCCAGCACTTTAGTTGATACCAAACTATTATATGGACCTGGCCTACAGGTGCACGCTACTAGGCTAGATATACAGCAACAGAAGAATGCAGCAGCACACTGCCAGCACAAGGATATAGGTGCAACATGAATATGCAGTTAAAACATGGAGAGCTATACAGCTATGGTGTAATAGATGCAAATGTGAAACTATGAAATAGTGAGGCACTTAGCTCGCAAATTTGTCTCCGCCGGCGGTCAAATAGCTTGGACCGTCCCACCGCGATAAGGTAGCCTCCTGGGACGGACCCTACACTGTGAATATGCCTCTGTGTGAACAGTTCAGTAAGCATGGCAGGATCTGGAACATCCAAGCCACCTTATATACACACCTGATAGAGGTGGGTGGGGTGCACGGCCAACATGGAGGTAGCCACTCCCCCGTATGTGCAATACAGACAAAGAATAAGTCAGCCAGCTGTATATCTGTTGCTGTATATCTAGCCTAGTAGCGTGCACCTGTAGGCCAGGTCCATATAATAGTTTGGTATCAACTAAAGTGCTGGCTGACTTATTCTTTGTCTGTATTGCACATACGGGGGAGTGGCTACCTCCATGTTGGCCGTGCACCCCACCCACCTCTATCAGGTGTGTATATAAGGTGGCTTGGATGTTCCAGATCCTGCCATGCTTACTGAACTGTTCACACAGAGGCATATTCACAGTGTAGGGTCCGTCCCAGGAGGCTACCTTATCGCGGTGGGACGGTCCAAGCTATTTGACCGCCGGCGGAGATAAATTTGCGAGCTAAGTGCCTCACTATTTCATAGTTTCACATTTGCATCTATTACACCATAGCTGTATAGCTCTCCATGTTTTAACTGTATATTCATGTTGCACCTATATCCTTGTGCTGGCAGTGTGCTGCTGCATTCTTCTGTTGCTGTATATCTAGCCTAGTAGCGTGCACCTGTAGGCCAGGTCCATATAATAGTTTGGTATCAACTAAAGTGCTGGCTGACTTATTCTTTGTCTGTATTGCACATACGGGGGAGTGGCTACCTCCATGTTGGCCGTGCACCCCACCCACCTCTATCAGGTGTGTATATAAGGTGGCTTGGATGTTCCAGATCCTGCCATGCTTACTGAACTGTTCACACAGAGGCATATTCACAGTGTAGGGTCCGTCCCAGGAGGCTACCTTATCGCGGTGGGACGGTCCAAGCTATTTGACCGCCGGCGGAGACAAATTTGCGAGCTAAGTGCCTCACTATTTCATAGTTTCACATTTGCATCTATTACACCATAGCTGTATAGCTCTCCATGTTTTAACTGCATATTCATGTTGCACCTATATCCTTGTGCTGGCAGTGTGCTGCTGCATTCTTCTGTTGCTGTATATCTAGCCTAGTAGCGTGCACCTGTAGGCCAGGTCCATATAATAGTTTGGTATCAACTAAAGTGCTGGCTGACTTATTCTTTGTAAGTATTGCACATACGGGGGAGTGGCTACCTCCATGTTGGCCGTGCACTCCACCCACCTCTATCAGGTGTGTATATAAGGTGGCTTGGATGTTCCAGATCCTGCCATGCTTACTGAACTGTTCACACAGAGGCATATTCACAGTGTAGGGTCCGTCCCAGGAGGCTACCTTATCGCGGTGGGACGGTCCAAGCTATTTGACCGCCGGCGGAGACAAATTTGCGAGCTAAGTGCCTCACTATTTCATAGTTTCACATTTGCATCTATTACACCATAGCTGTATAGCTCTCCATGTTTTAACTGCATATTCATGTTGCACCTATATCCTTGTGCTGGCAGTGTGCTGCTGCATTCTTCTGTTGCTATATATATATATATATATATATATATATATATATATATATATAAACATATTGCAGCACTAAGCCGATTTTTGCAGTTGTGGTTCCAGCACCCGAACCTGATCAAGGTTCATCCAGATAGAAAAACACCAAAGATGCAGCACTAAACCATAAAGGGTGAATTTATTTTCTCATCTCTCAATACAGCAACATTTCTGCTCCCATGGAGCCATTTTTAAGCTTAGTGATATACACATGTTAAGAGGTATATATACCCAGCCAAGTGCAATTATGACACGTTAAGTAAACACATCAAAATGAATCACACAATTCCATAAAAATAATTATATTTAAATTTTATACAATCTTATAATTTCAGTGCTATATATCATATTAAATTGCTTACATAGTGCTCTTGTGCATATAATATATAAAAGAATGATGCTTGAACTACAACTCCAACCTATTCACAGTAATCGTTAATTGTTCAAAAGGATTAATTACCTCCACATGAAATACATAAAAGACTCAATTGTAGCAATGTAAACAGATAAGAAGAGAGAGTAGCACTTACACCCTCTGTATTGCAAGTATGACGCCGCTAGGGTGGTGTAAATTCCACTGCGCCTGCGTAATGTTGTCATAGGATCACATAGGCAAAGTCACATGTTCGCGGCAAACCACGTGATCCCTCCCACCAACGCTCACATAGGAGTGAGATGCAAGGGCACGGAAGCCGCGACCACGTGACCAGCCCTACGATCACCTAACCTATCACTAGGCAACTAATGATGCCACTCCCTTATAGATCAGCGCCAGGTTCTCCAGATATCTCATTTGAACAATATTAAATGTCAAAATAGAGCCAATCTACTTCACTGAGCTAATAGATGGCTATGTAACTGGCCCCATAATAGAGTAAAGTAACTGAGATGAATAAGTAATAAAATATAAATAAAAAAACAAAAGAATAAAAATAAAGATAAAAATAAAATAATAGTATAATAGTAAATTATAAAAATATAAAGAAAACAAAAATAAATAAACAAAAACTGAAAATAAAATAAATTATAAATTCAATAGAGATCGTCTTATACTTTTAGAGTAAACCCCTTAAATAGCTGTGGGACATCAAGCCTCCGCCCCTCGTATGTATGAGCTGAGGCGACTAGTGTCTTCAGGCATCAGGATGTTCAGGGCCGCAAAGTCTCGATCCATCCTTAGCCACCAACAAGCAACCATAAGGGTGCGCAAGCTTGTTCAGCATCGCTAACTCCACTCAGAGTCGAGAAACTATTAATGTACTTCTATATTCATTTATTTAGAAAAAAAAAGACCAATAGAAAATATATATATATTAAATAAAAAAAATAAAATTTATTATAATAATTAAACAAAAAAATATAAGGCCCATGATTCAAATGCCATCCCCTCTCACCAGATAAAACACCTGTCACGATTCGGCTTACAGGTAGTGGATCCTCTGTGTCAGCGAGGGACTGGCGTGGACCGCGCTGGTGGACCGGTTCTAAGAGGCTACTGGTGTTCACCAGAGCCCGCCGCAAAGCGGGATGGTCTTGCTGCGGCAGTAGCAACCAGGTCGTATCCACTAGCAACGGCTCAACCTCGCTGACTGCTGAGAAGGCGTGGGACAGAAGGACTAGGCAGAGGCAAGGTCAGACGTAGCAGAAGGTCGGGGCAGGCGGCAAGGTTCGTAGTCAAGATGGATAGCATGAGTTCAGGTAACACAGGCTTTGGACAACACTAAACGCTTTCACTGGCACAAGGCAACAAGATCCGGCAAGGGAGTGCAGGGGCAGTGAGCAGATATAGCCAGGGAGCAGGTGGAAGCCAATTAAGCTAATTGGGCCAGGCACCAATCATTGGTGCACTGGCCCTTTAAGTCTCAGAGAGCTGGCGCGCGCGCGCCCTGGAGAGCGGAGCCGCACGCGCCAGCACATGACAGCCGGGGACCGGGACGGGTAAGTGACTTGGGATGCGATTCGCGAGCGGGCGCGTCCCGCTGTGCGAATCGCATCCCCGCCGGCAATGTCAGTGCAGCGCTCCCGGTCAGCGGGTCTGACCGGGGCGCTGCAGGGAGAGAGATGCCGTGAGCGCTCCGGGGAGGAGCAGGGACCCGGAGCGCTCGGCGTAACAGTACCCCCCCCCCTTAGGTCTCCCCCTTTCTTTGTCCGGCAACTGCTTCCCATGGGATGAGAACACCGGGAGTGATTGAAGGGTTTCCTCAAAGGCAGGCCGTACAGCAGGAGTGGGAATGGGGAGGGAGGGCAGGGGGTGAAACATGGCACGGGACAGGGTGTCACCAGGACGGGGGCCATGAGGAGGCAAGGCACAGTCCAGATAAGCCTTGGGGGAACCAGGTGTACGAGGAGGCACTGAGGCTTGCCTGACGGGACTGGGAGGGGGGGAAAGGCATTTCTTATGGCAAGCAGAGTCCCAGTTCTTGATCTCCCCGGTGGTCCAGTCAAGGGTGGGAGAATGAAGCTGGAGCCATGGCAGACCGAGGAGGACCTCAGAGGTGCAGTTGGGAAGGACGAAAAATTCAATCCTTTCGTGGTGGGGTCCAATGCACATTAAGAGGGGTTTTGTGCGGTAACGCACGGTGCAATCCAATCTAACTCCGTTGACCGCGAAAATGTAGAGCGGCTTGACGAGACGGGTCACCGGGATGCAGAACTTATTCACCAAAGACTCCAAAATGAAATTCCCAGAGGCACCAGAGTCCAAGCAGGCCACGGCTGAGAGGGAGGAGTTGGCTGAAGGAGAAATCCGCACGGGCACCGTGAGACGTGGAGAAGCAGACTTTGAACCAAGAGACGCCACACCCACGTGAGCTGGGTGCGTGCGTGTGTTTCCCAGACGTGGAGGACGAATAGGGCAATCCACCAAGAAATGCTCGGTACTGGCACAGTACAGACAAAGATTTTCTTCCCTACGGCGATTCCTCTCTTCCTGGGTCAGGCGAGACCGATCCACTTGCATGGCCTCCTCGGCGGGAGGCCCAGGCGTAGACTGCAAAGGATGCTGTGGGAGAGGTGCCCAGAGATCTAAGTCTTTTTCCTGGCGGAGCTCCTGATGTCTCTCAGAAAAACGCATGTCAATGCGGGTGGCCAAATGGATAAGTTCTTGCAGGTTGGCAGGAATCTCTCGTGCGGCCAGTACATCCTTGATGCTACTGGATAGGCCTTTTTTAAAGGTCGCGCAGAGAGCCTCGTTATTCCATGATAATTCGGAAGCAAGAGTACGAAATTGGATGGCGTACTCGCCCACTGAAGAATTACCCTGGACCAGGTTCAGCAGGGCAGTCTCGGCAGAAGAAGCTCGGGCTGGTTCCTCGAAGACACTACGGACTTCAGCGAAGAAGGACTGGACTGTGGCTGTGGCAGGATCATTGCGGTCCCAGAGCGGTGTGGCCCAAGACAAGGCCTTTCCAGAAAGAAGGCTCACTACGAACGCCACCTTAGACCGTTCTGTAGGAAACAAGTCCGACAACATCTCCATATGCAGGGAACATTGAGACAGAAATCCACGGCAGAGTCTAGAGTCCCCATCAAATTTGTCCGGCAGGGACAAGCGGAGGCTAGGAACGGCCACTCGCTGCGGAGGAGGTGCAGGAGCTGGCGGAGGAGATGTGTTACGCCGAGCGCTCCGGGTCCCCGCTCCTCCCCGGAGCGCTCGCTACACTCTCTCCGCTGCAGCGCTCCGGTCAGATCCACTGACCCGGGGCGCTGCGATTCTGCTTCCAGCCGGGATGCGATTCGCGATGCGGGTAGCGCCCGCTCGCGATGCGCACCCCGGCTCCCGTACCTGACTCGCTCTCCCTCGGTCCTGTCCCGGCGCGCGCGGCCCCGCTCCCTAGGGCGCGCGCGCGCCGGGTCTTTGCGATTTAAAGGGCCACTGCGCCGCTGATTGGCGCAGTGATTCCAATTAGTGTCTTCACCTGTGCACTTCCCTATATCACCTCACTTCCCCTGCACTTCCCTGCCGGATCTTGTTGCCATTGTGCCAGTGAAAGCGTTCCTTGTATGTTCCTAGCCTGTGTTCCAGACCTCCTGCCGTTGCCCCTGACTACGATCCTTGCTGCCTGCCCCGACCTTCTGCTACGTCCGACCTTGCTTCTGTCTACTCCCTTGTACCGCGCCTATCTTCAGCAGCCAGAGAGGTTGAGCCGTTGCTAGTGGATACGACCTGGTCACTACCGCCGCAGCAAGACCATCCCGCTTTGCGGCGGGCTCTGGTGAAAACCAGTAGTGACTTAGAACCGATCCACTAGCACGGTCCACGCCAATCCCTCTCTGGCACAGAGGATCCACTACCCGCCAGCCGGCATCGTGACAGTAGATCCGGCCATGGATCCCGCTGAAGTTCCTCTGCCAGTTGTCGCTGACCTCACCACGGTGGTCGCCCAGCAGTCACAACAGATAGCGCAACAAGGCCAACAGCTGTCTCAACTGACCGTTATGCTACAACAGTTACTACCACAGCTTCAGCAGTCATCTCCTCCGCCAGCTCCTGCACCTCCTCCGCAGCGAGTGGCCGCTCCTGGGCTACGCCTATCCTTGCCGGATAAATTTGATGGGGACTCTAAGTTTTGCCGTGGCTTTCTTTCCCAATGTTCCCTGCATCTGGAGATGATGTCGGACCTGTTTCCCACTGAAAGGTCTAAGGTGGCTTTCGTAGTCAGCCTTCTGTCCGGAAAAGCCCTGTCATGGGCCACACCGTTCTGGGACCGCAATGACCCCGTCACTGCCTCTGTACACTCCTTCTTCTCGGAAATCCGAAGTGTCTTTGAGGAACCTGCCCGAGCCTCTTCTGCTGAGACTGCCCTGTTGAACCTGGTCCAGGGTAATTCTTCCGTTGGCGAGTATGCCGTACAATTCCGTACTCTTGCTTCAGAATTGTCCTGGAATAATGAGGCCCTCTGCGCGACCTTTAAAAAAGGCCTATCCAGCAACATTAAAGATGTTCTGGCCGCACGAGAAATTCCTGCTAATCTACATGAACTTATTCACCTAGCCACTCGCATTGACATGCGTTTTTCCGAAAGGCGTCAGGAGCTCCGCCAAGATATGGACTCTGTTCGCACGAGGCGTTTCTTCTCCTCGGCTCCTCTCTCCTCTGGTCCCCTGCAATCTGTTCCTGTGCCTCCCGCCGTGGAGGCTATGCAGGTCGACCGGTCTCGCCTGACACCTCAAGAGAGGACACGACGCCGCATGGAGAACCTCTGCCTGTACTGTGCTAGTACCGAACACTTCCTGAGGGATTGTCCTATCCGTCCTCCCCGCCTGGAAAGACGTACGCTGACTCCGCACAAAGGTGAGACAGTCCTTGATGTCTACTCTGCTTCTCCACGTCTTACTGTGCCTGTGCGGATGTCTGCCTCTGCCTTCTCCTTCTCTACCGTGGCCTTCTTGGACTCTGGATCTGCAGGAAATTTTATTTTGGCCTCTCTCGTCAACAGGTTCAACATCCCAGTGACCAGTCTCGCCAGACCCCTTTACATCAATTGTGTAAACAATGAAAGATTGGACTGTACCATACGCTTCCGCACGGAGCCCCTTCTAATGAGCATCGGATCTCATCACGAGAGGATTGAACTTTTGGTCCTCCCCAATTGCACCTCGGAAATTCTCCTTGGACTTCCCTGGCTTCAACTTCATTCCCCAACCCTGGATTGGTCCACTGGGGAGATCAAGAGTTGGGGGCCCTCTTGTTCCAAGGACTGTCTAAGACCGGTTCCCAGTAACCCTTGCCGTGACTCTGTGGTTCCCTCAGTAACCGGTCTCCCTAAGGCCTATATGGACTTCGCGGATGTTTTCTGCAAAAAACAAGCTGAGACTCTACCTCCTCACAGGCCTTATGATTGCCCTATCGACCTCCTCCCGGGTACTACTCCACCCCGGGGCAGAATTTATCCTCTCTCTGCCCCAGAGACTCTTGCCATGTCTGAGTATGTCCAGGAAAATTTAAAAAAGGGCTTTATCCGTAAATCCTCCTCTCCTGCCGGAGCTGGATTTTTCTTTGTGTCCAAAAAAGATGGCTCCCTACGTCCTTGCATTGACTACCGCGGTCTTAATAAAATCACGGTTAAGAACCGCTACCCCCTACCCCTCATCTCTGAACTCTTTGATCGCCTCCAAGGTGCCCACATCTTTACTAAATTGGACTTAAGAGGCGCCTATAACCTCATCCGCATCAGAGAGGGGGATGAGTGGAAAACGGCGTTTAACACCAGAGATGGACACTTTGAGTATCTGGTCATGCCCTTTGGCCTGTGCAACGCCCCTGCTGTCTTCCAAGACTTTGTCAATGAAATTTTTCGTGATCTGCTATACTCCTGTGTTGTTGTATATCTGGACGATATCCTAATTTTCTCTGCCAATCTAGAAGAACACCGCCAGCATGTCCGTATGGTTCTTCAGAGACTTCGTGACAATCAACTCTATGCCAAAATTGAGAAATGTCTGTTTGAATGCCAATCTCTTCCTTTTCTAGGATATTTGGTCTCTGGCCAGGGACTACAAATGGATCCAGACAAACTCTCTGCCGTCTTAGATTGGCCACGCCCCTCCGGACTCCGTGCTATCCAACGCTTTTTGGGGTTCGCCAATTATTACAGGCAATTTATTCCACATTTTTCTACCGTTGTGGCTCCTATCGTGGCTTTAACCAAAAAAAATGCCGATCCCAAGTCGTGGCCTCCTCAAGCGGAAGACGCCTTTAAACGACTCAAGTCTGCCTTTTCTTCGGCTCCCGTGCTCTCCAGACCTGACCCTTCCAAACCCTTCCTATTGGAGGTTGATGCCTCCTCAGTGGGAGCTGGAGCTGTTCTTTTACAAAAAAATTCTTCCGGGCATGCTGTCACTTGTGGTTTTTTTTTCTAGGACCTTCTCTCCGGCGGAGAGGAACTACTCCATCGGGGATCGAGAGCTTCTAGCCATTAAATTAGCACTTGAGGAATGGAGGCATCTGCTGGAGGGATCAAGATTTCCAGTTATTATTTACACCGACCACAAGAACCTCTCCTACCTCCAGTCTGCCCAACGGCTGAATCCTCGCCAGGCCCGGTGGTCTCTGTTCTTTGCCCGATTTAATTTTGAGATTCACTTTCGTCCTGCCGATAAGAACATTAGGGCCGATGCTCTCTCTCGTTCCTCGGATGCCTCAGAAGTTGAACTCTCTCCGCAACACATCATTCCACCTGACTGCCTGATCTCCACTTCTCCAGCCTCCATCAGGCAAACTCCTCCAGGAAAGACCTTTGTTTCTCCACGCCAACGCCTCGGAATCCTCAAATGGGGTCACTCCTCCCATCTCGCTGGTCATGTGGGCATCAAGAAATCTGTGCAACTCATCTCCCGCTTCTATTGGTGGCCGACTCTGGAGACGGATGTTGTGGACTTTGTGCGAGCCTGCACTATCTGTGCCCGGGATAAGACTCCTCGCCAGAAGCCCGCTGGTTTTCTTCATCCCCTGCCTGTCCCCGAACAGCCTTGGTCTCTGATTGGTATGGATTTTATTACTGATTTACCCCCTTCCCGTGGCAACACTGTTATTTGGGTGGTCGTTGATCGATTCTCCAAAATGGCACATTTCATCCCTCTTCCTGGTCTTCCTTCAGCGCCTCAGTTGGCTAAACAATTTTTTGTACACATTTTTCGTCTTCACGGATTGCCTACGCAGATCGTCTCGGATAGAGGCGTCCAATTCGTGTCTAAATTCTGGAGGGCTCTCTGTAAACAACTCAAGATTAAATTAAATTTTTCTTCTGCATATCATCCCCAGTCCAATGGACAAGTAGAAAGAATTAACCAAGTCTTGGGTGATTATTTGCGACATTTTGTTTCCTCCCGCCAGGATGACTGGGCAGATCTCCTTCCATGGGCCGAATTCTCGTATAACTTCAGAGTCTCTGAATCTTCCTCCAAATCCCCATTTTTCGTGGTGTACGGCCGTCACCCTCTTCCCCCCCTCCCTACCCCCTTGCCCTCTGGTCTGCCCGCTGTGGATGAAATTTCTCGTGACCTTTCCTTTATATGGAGAGAGACCCAAAATTCTCTCCTACAGGCTTCATCACGCATGAAGAGGTTCGCGGATAAGAAAAGAAGAGCTCCTCCCGTTTTTTCCCCTGGAGACAAGGTATGGCTCTCCGCTAAATATGTCCGCTTCCGTGTCCCTAGCTACAAGTTGGGACCACGCTATCTTGGTCCTTTCAAAATTTTGTGTCAAATTAATCCTGTCTCTTACAAACTTCTTCTTCCTCCTTCTCTTCGTATCCCTAATGCCTTTCACGTCTCTCTTCTTAAACCACTCATCCTCAACCGTTTTTCTCCCAAATCTGTTCCTCCCACTCCTGTTTCCGGCTCCTCGGACATCTTCTCTGTCAAAGAGATCTTAGCCTCTAAAAAGGTCAGAGGGAAAACTTTTTTTCTAGTGGACTGGGAGGGTTGTGGTCCTGAAGAGAGATCCTGGGAACCTGAGGACAACATCCTAGATAAAAGTCTGCTCCTCAGGTTCTCAGGCCCTAAAAAGAGGGGGAGACCCAAGGGGGGGGGTACTGTTACGCCGAGCGCTCCGGGTCCCCGCTCCTCCCCGGAGCGCTCGCTACACTCTCTCCGCTGCAGCGCTCCGGTCAGATCCACTGACCCGGGGCGCTGCGATTCTGCTTCCAGCCGGGATGCGATTCGCGATGCGGGTAGCGCCCGCTCGCGATGCGCACCCCGGCTCCCGTACCTGACTCGCTCTCCCTCGGTCCTGTCCCGGCGCGCGCGGCCCCGCTCCCTAGGGCGCGCGCGCGCCGGGTCTTTGCGATTTAAAGGGCCACTGCGCCGCTGATTGGCGCAGTGATTCCAATTAGTGTCTTCACCTGTGCACTTCCCTATATCACCTCACTTCCCCTGCACTTCCCTGCCGGATCTTGTTGCCATTGTGCCAGTGAAAGCGTTCCTTGTATGTTCCTAGCCTGTGTTCCAGACCTCCTGCCGTTGCCCCTGACTACGATCCTTGCTGCCTGCCCCGACCTTCTGCTACGTCCGACCTTGCTTCTGTCTACTCCCTTGTACCGCGCCTATCTTCAGCAGCCAGAGAGGTTGAGCCGTTGCTAGTGGATACGACCTGGTCACTACCGCCGCAGCAAGACCATCCCGCTTTGCGGCGGGCTCTGGTGAAAACCAGTAGTGACTTAGAACCGATCCACTAGCACGGTCCACGCCAATCCCTCTCTGGCACAGAGGATCCACTACCCGCCAGCCGGCATCGTGACAAGATGGTTGCTGCTGTAGCAGAGGCAGAAGTTGCTGTAACGTGGCGGTCAACTGCGACAGCTGCTGTCCTTGTTGGGCAATCTGCTGCGATTGCTGAGTGACCACCGTGGTAAGGTCAGCGAGACTTGGCAGCGGCACCTCAGCGGGATCCATGGCCGGATCTACTGTCACGATTCGGCTTACAGGTAGTGGATCCTCTGTGTCAGCGAGGGATTGGCGTGGACCGCGCTGGTGGACCGGTTCTAAGAGGCTACTGGTGTTCACCAGAACCCGCCGCAAAGCGGGATGGTCTTGCTGCGGCAGTAGCAACCAGGTCGTATCCACTAGCAACGGCTCAACCTCGCTGACTGCTGAGAAGGCGTGGGACAGAAGGACTAGGCAGAGGCAAGGTCAGACGTAGCAGAAGGTCGGGTCAGACGTAGCAGAAGGTCGGGGCAGGCGGCAAGGTTCGTAGTCAAGATGGATAGCAGGAGTTCAGGTAACACAGGCTTTGGACAACACTAAACGCTTTCACTGGCACAAGGCAACAAGATCCGGCAAGGGAGTGCAGGGGCAGTGAGCAGATAAAGCCAGGGAGCAGGTGGAAGCCAATTAAGCTAATTGGGCCAGGCACCAATCATTTGTGCACTGGCCCTTTAAGTCTCAGAGAGCTGGCGCGCGCGCGCCCTAGAGAGCGGAGCCGCGCGCGCCAGCACATGACAGCCGGGGACCGGGACGGGTAAGTGACTTGGGATGCGATTCGCGAGCGGGCTCGTCCCGCTGTGCGAATCGCATCCCCGCCGGCAATGTCAGTGCAGCGCTCCCGGTCAGCGGGTCTGACCGGGGCGCTGCAGGGAGAGAGACGCCGTGAGCGCTCCGGGGAGGAGCAGGGACCCGGAGCGCTCGGCGTAACAACACCAGTATACTCCCAATCTAAAGTGTAAATAGCCCATCCAAAAATTAAAAATCCCCAAATATACATAAATTTGCAAGTTAATAAAATACTTAATTTTATTAATACACACATATAATACACACATATAATAATAAAACATAAATATACAGAGCAACAGAGCGGGTAGCGTCTTATCCTTCCAAAGCTTCCTCTTGCTTCAAAATCTATAAAGAAAAAGAGAAAAAGAAAGAAAAAACAAATAATATATGTTACGCCGAGCGCTCCAGGTCCCTGCTCCTCCCCGGAGCGCTCGCGGCGTTCACCTTCTTGACCGTTCACCGCTGACCGGGAGCGCTGCATTAATGTTACCGGCGGGGATGCGACCCGCGTAGCGGGACGCGCCCGCTCGCGGCTCGCATCCCGGTCTCCTCACCCGTCTTGTTCCCCGACGACTCAGTCCCGGCGCGCGCTGCACCGCTCCCTAGGGCGTGCGCGCGGCTCTCTGCGATTTAAAGGGCCAGTGCGCCACTGATTGGCGCCTGGCCCAATTAGTGCTCACACCTGTGCCCTCTCTATATAACCTCACTTCCCCTTCCCAGTATTGCCGGATCTTGTTGCCTTGTGCCAGTGAAAGCGTTTCCTTGTATGTCCCAAGCCAGTGTTCCAGACCCTCTGCCGTTGCCCCTGACTACGATCCTTGCTGCCTGCCCTGACCTTCTGCTACGTCCGACCTTGCTCTTGCCTAATCCCTTGTACCACACCTGTCTCAGCCGTCAGTTGGGGTTGAGTCGCTATCGGGTGGAACGACCTGGGGGTTACCTGCCACTGCAAGTCCATCCCGCTTTGCGGTGGGCTCTGGTGAAAACCAGTAACCCCTCAGACTCCGTTCCCCTGGTACGGCCCACGTCATCACCCCACTGACACAGAGGATCCACCACCAGTATCCTCACTGTATCCAGATCCTGACTATATATATATATATATATATATATATAAAGGTTATATAGAAAAAGTATACAATGTGTGTATCAATTCTTTGGCAATAATGTTGTCAATAAAACACAATCTATTCCACCACACCATTAAACCATATTAAATTCTACATTGAGCCCATTAGAGCGAAGAGTATTCAAATTCAAGTTCACACCTTCTGAGTAGCGCCACTCTGTGTCCCCCCCCCCCCCCTCTTGTTGGGGCTGGCACATAATCTATCGCCATAAACTTAATTTCTCTCTCAGAATCTCCTGTCTCTATACAATGTTTGTATACTGGTAGATCTATTTTACCTTTCCTGATACTGTACCTATGGTTTTTTATTCTTGTTTTCAGACTCCAACTAATTTGGACTACATATAACTTCTTACATGGGCAAACAAGAACATAAATTACCCAAGTCGAATCACATGTCAAAAACTATCTCAAGTTGTACACCTGTTGCGTGTTTGAGGGCACAAATTGAGATCCCTTTATCATCAATGAACAATTTACACACGACAGGCAAGGGAAAGAACCCAGCCTTCGAGAAGTCAGAAATGTTTTTCTATTCTTTTTTTCCAGTCCTCCCCTTTTGCGTACCAATCAATCTTTCAGGTTCCTTACTCTCCTTTAAGACATCAAAGGGCCCATGGTAAACTCCTTTATCAAAGGGAAGTTATTTTTTTTCAGATGTACCAATGTTTATTCAGAATTCTAGAGATGACACTACTATGACAATTATAGACAAAAGTAAAAGGAACCCTATTCTGTGACAATCTAGTTCTCTTGACCAAAGTGGACTCCCCGTCCACATTCTCAATTCTTGTCCTATGTGTATTATTAATATGTTGTGGATAGCCTCTATTCTGAAAATTTTAAGTAATTTTGTCCAAAGTAGTTTTTATGACATCATCATTGTCCACTACCCTCCTTACTCGCAACATTTGGCTAAATGGTAAGGAGTTCACCATTCTTCTTGGATGATCACTATTATAATGTAACAAAGTATTCTTATCAGTTGGCTTAACATATAATTGAGTATGTAATTGATTGTCCACCTTGGTCACAAGCACATCCAAAAAACTAACACTCACGGCTGATTGAGTCATTGTGAATATGATCTTTGGATCGATGTTATTCAAGAATTCTTGGATAACGTTCTTGAATAACATTGATCCAAATGTCAAATTCATTATGAATTAATCAGCCGTGAGTTTCATCTCTAGAATTCTAAATAAACATTGGTGCATCTTAAAAAATAGCTTCCCTATGATAAAGGAGTTTTCCATGGGCCCTTTGATGTGTTATAGGAGAGCGAGGAACCTGTAAGATTGGTTAGTACGTACTGAGGTGACGACCAGAAAAAAGGATAGACAAACATTTCGGACTTTTCAAAGGCTGGGTTCTTTCCTTTGCCTTTCGTGTGTAAATTGTTAATTAAATTGTTCATTGATGATTAAGGGATCTCAATTTGTGCACCTAAACATCCAACGGAGGAACTTTGGTGGATATATCAGTTGAATACTCTTTGTCCTAGTGGGCTCAATATAGAATTTAATATGGTTTAATGGTGTAGTGGAATAGATGTCCCTGAGGGTTTACTGTATGTGTTTTATTGACAGCATTATTGGCAAAGAATTGATACATACAGTGTATACTTTTTGTCTCCTTGTCCCTTCAAATGAGACGAGAACATAGGGGACGCCTCTTGAGTTTCCTTCCGGAACAAAAAGAAGTCCTGGGTAGCTACATCAGCGGCAGGCAATCCAGAAGAAGTGGGAATGGGGACGGGGGCAGAGGGTGAAGCTTGTCACGGGGCAGAGTGTCACCAGGAAGGGGGCTATGAGGAGCAGATGTGAGGCATCGTTTGTGACAAGCAGGACCCCAATTCTTGATCTCCCCGGTGGTCCAGTCAAGGGTGGGAGAATGACGCTGGAGCCATGGCAGACCGAGGAAGACTTCAGAGGTGCAGTTGGGCAGAACAAAAAATTCAATTTTCTCGTGATGCAGTCCAATGCTCATAAGCAAGGGCTCTGTGTGGTAACGCACAGTGCAGTCCAACTTCACTACGTTGACCGAAGAAATGTAGAGCGGCTTGACGAGACGGGTCACCGGGATGCAGAACCTATTGACCAAAGAGGCCAGAATAAAATTTCCAGCAGAACCAGAGTCCAAGAAGGCCACAGCTGAGAAGGAGGAGTTGGCAGAAGGAGCAATTCGCAAGGGCACAGTGAGACGTGGAGAAGCAGAATTCACACCAAGGGACGCCACTCCCATTTGAACAGGGTGCGTGCGTTTCCCAGACGTGGAGGACGAATAGGGCAGTCCACCAAGAAATGTTCGGTACTAGCGCAGTACAGACATAAATTTTTATCTCTGCGGCGAGTACTCTCTTCATGGGTCAGGCGAGACCGTTCCACTTGCATAGCCTCCTCGGCGGGAGGCACAGGGGTAGATTGCAAAGGATACTGGGAGAGAGGTGCCCAGAGATCAAGGTCCTTTTCCTGGCGGAGCTCCTGGTGTCTTTCAGAAAAACGCTTGTCAATGCGGGTGGCCAAAAGGATAAGTTCTGACAGGTTAGCTGGAATTTCTCGTGCGGCCAGTACATCTTTGATGTTGCTGGATAGGCCTTTTTTAAAGGTCGCGCAGAGGGCCTCGTTGTTCCAAGATAATTCAGAGGCGAGGGTACGAAATTGGATGGCGTATTCGCCTACAGAAGAATTTCCCTGGACCAGGTTCAGCAAGGCAGTTTCGGCAGAAGAAGCTCGGGCTGGTTCCTCGAAGACACTACGGACTTCAGCGAAGAAGGACTGGACTGAGGCTGTGGCAGGATCATTGCGGTTCCAGAGCGGTGTGGCCCAAGACAAGGCCTTTCCAGACAGAAGACTAACTACGAAAGCCACCTTAGACCGTTCTGTAGGAAATTGGTCCCACAACATCTCCATATGTAGGGAACATTGAGACAAGAAACCACGGCAGAGTCTAGAGTCCCCATCAAATTTGTCCGGCAGGGACAAGCGGAGGCTAGGAGCGGCCACTCGCTGCGGAGGAGGTGCAGGAGCTGGCGGAGGAGATGGTTGCTGCTGTAGCAGTGGCAGAAGTTGCTGTAACATGGCGGTCAACTGTGACAGCTGCTGTCCTTGTTGGGCAATTTGCTGAGATTGCTGGGCGACCACCGTGGGTAGGTCAGTGAGACTTGGCAGTGGCACCTCAGCGGGATCCATGGCCGGATCTACTGTTAGGATTCGGCTAGCTGGATGTGGATCCTGTGTGTCAGTGAGGGATTGGCGTGGACCGTGTCGGTGGACCGGTTCTAGGTTGCTACTGGTTTTCACCAGAGCCCGCCGCAAAGCGGGATGGTCTTGCTGCGGTGGTAGCAACCAGGTCGTATCCACCGACAACGGCTCAACCTCGCTGACTGCTGAGAAGGCGTGGGACAGAAGGGCTAGGCAGAGGCAAGGTCAGACGTAGCAGAAGGTCGGGGCAGGGGGCAAGGTTCGTAGTCAATAGCAATAGCAGAAAATCTGGAACACAGGCTTTGGACAACACTAAACGCTTTCTCTGGCACAAGGCAACAAGATCCGGCAAGGAAGTGAAGGGGAAGTGAGGTTATATGAGCAAGGAGCAGGTGGAAGCTAATTAGACTGATTGGGCCAGGCACCACTCATTGGTGCACTGGCCCTTTAAATCTTAGAGAGCTGGCACGCGCGCGCCCTAGAGAGCGGAGCCGCGCGCCAGAACGTGACAGCCGGGGACCGGGACGAGTAAGTGGCTTGGGATGCGATTCGCGAGCGGGCGCGTCCCGCTATGCGAATCGCATCCCCATCGTGAATGTCAGTGCAGTGTTCCCGGTCAGCGGGTCTGACCGGGGCGCTGCAGAGAGGAGAACGCCGCGAGTGCGCTCCGAGGAGGAGCAGGGACCCGGAGCGCTCGGCGTAACAATTACCTTGCAAATGTATGTATATTTTGGGATTTTGAATTTTTGGATGGGCTATTTACACTTTAGATTGGGATATTATGGTGTTTTTTTTATGGTAAGAGGGGATGACATTTGGATCATGGAAATTATATTTTTTGTTTAATTATTATGATTCTTTTTTTTTATTGTCCTTTTTTTCTAAATAAATGAATATAGAAGTATATTAATAGTTTTTTGACTCTGAGTGAAGTTAGCGCTTCTGAATAAGCTTGCGCACCCTTATGGTTGTTGTGTGTTGGTGGCTAAGGATGGATCGAGACTTTGCGGTCCTGAACATCCTGATAGCCGAAGACACTAGTCCCCTCAGTTCATACATTTGAGGGGAGAGCCTTGATGTCCCTCAGCTATTTAAGGGGTTTACTCTAAAAGTATAAAAAGATCTCTATTTTATACCCTGAATATGGGGGTAGATCAATTAATTTATCATTTATTTTCATTTTTGTTTATTTATTTTTGTTTTCTTTATATTTTTTATTATTTACTATTTTTCATTATTATTTTCTTTTTATCTTTATTTTCATTATTTTGTAAATTTTTTTTAATTTTTTTATTTATTCACCTCAGTTAATTTATTCTATTATGGGTCCAGTTACATAGCCATCTATTAGCTCAATGATAGGAGCAGATTGGTTCTATTTTGACATTTAATATTGTATCAATGTGAATAGCTTGTTCAAATGAAATAGCTGGAGACCCTGGCGCTGATCTATAAGGGAGTATTGTCATTGGTTGTCTATTGGTAGGTCAGGTGATCGCAGGGCCGGTTATGTGGTCATGGCCTCTGTGCCCTTGCATTTCGCTCCTATGTGAGTGGTGGTGGGAGGGATCACATGGTTTGCTGCAGACATGTGACTATGCCCATGTGATCCTATGACAACATTACGCAGGCACAGTGGGATTTACACAACCATGCTTGCATTACAGAGAGAGGGTTAGTGCTACTCTCTCTTCTTATCTGTTTACATTGCTACAATTGTGCATTTTATGTATTTCATGTGGAGGTAATTAATCTAATACCTCTTGAACACTTAACGATTACAGGGAATAGGTTGGAATTGTGGTTCAAGCATTATTCTTTTATGTATATATATATATATATATATATATATATATATATATATATATATAGTAAGGATTCTTCCTGGGGATAGCTCTGGAATCATCCTTGACACCGCCACAGGACACGTTTCCTCACAATAAGCTGGCAACAACAGTACTTTCTGCAAGTCTGGCACCTTGCCAGCTTTATTAGACAGGTTGCAGGAAAAATAAACATAAAACAGGAACAAAGAAAATCCTAGACCGTTTGGTCACTAACTAAACAGATCAGCATGCCCTGACTAACAGCTGGTGAGCTTCTCATGGCCAGTTAAACTTATGCCTTCTGCAACCTTCTACTCACTGTTCACACCACACTTTGGGGCCACTCAAAGCTCGGGCTGTGTGTTCCTCAGCAGGACCCCGGTCTCTCCCCTACAGCCAGCTTACTGTCTCCTAGGGAGAGCTCAGACTGCATTGTTTCTCTTCCTTATAAACACACCTCCCTTCTCTGCTTCCTCATTAACTAGGCCACAGGTGGAGGTTTCTCCATGGTGAGCCAAGGAAATAAACCCTTTCCTTGCCAATAGAGTGAGACCACTTTGCTCTTATGCACAACTCTAATGTTGTTACCTCTTATTTCTGGTATCTGTTATTCTTTTTTGGAGGGAATTTAGAATTTAACAATCAGCTAGGGTAGGTTTACATTGATACCACACACATCTGTTTTCTCAGTATACTGCAAACTCATGTACCAAAGCAAGACCAATTTGGCTCAATGTTGCATACATTTTTGTTTGTGATATACGTTTGTATCTGCTTGCATATAATAATATGTTAATATGTTAAACTATGTTAAACTATGTAAAGACTTTAAAACAAGAAGAAAAAACCTTATACCAGACAATACATCTTTTATATTCTTCTGTGGGGGAAAAAACATACACCACAGCATACAATGTTTTTGAAAGGCTGGGTTCACATATGTCCAGCTTCCGGCATAGGTGAACTCAGCCTAGATCTCGACACAACTGATACCACAACTTGTCATCAGTTGTATGGCATCCGGCGCCCATTGTTTCCGCATTGTTTCTGCAAGCTGTGTTCCCCTGTCTGGTGCCCTCCGGCGTGTCCAACCATCCAACATCAAAATTGAGAGACTGGGTGATTGTGAACTGTCCCTTTAAATTAATTTAAATGTATGCCGGAGGGAAACTCTGTTGAATGCCTGATATAGCTGAACCCATCCTAATACAGAAAAGTAGTGCATGCAGAACTTTTCTATTCCACAAAAAGTGGAAGTCACTTTGCCTATCTATTCACAAGGTGTAAGCTAAAACAAAATATCAATATTATCTAGAAAATAACTTAAAGGGGTACTACGCTGGAATTTTTTTTTTTCACTGATGCCAGAAAGTTAAACTGATTTGTAAATTACTTCTATATAAAAATCTTAATCCCTCCAGTACTTATCAGCTGCTGTATGCTCTACATGAAGTTCCTTTCAAATTTATTTTCTGTCTTAACACATTGCTCTCTGCTGACACCGTTGTCCATGTCTGGTACTGTCCAAAGCAGGATAGGTTTGCTATGGGGATTTGCTTCTACTCTGGACAGTTCCTAAAATGGACAGAGGTGTCAGCAGAGAGCACTGTGGTCAGACAGAAAGGAAATAAAGGGTTAAGATTTTCATATAGAAGTAATTTATAAATCTGTTTAACTTTCTGGCACCAGTTGATTTAAAAAAAAAATAAAAAAATAAAAAATTTCAGTGGAGCACCCCTATTAGCTATAAGGACCAATTCAGTAGTTATTTACTATAAGATATGGCAGCCTTGGTTGTCCTTTCCCCACTCCTCAAATCTATATTAATATGTTAAAGTAACACCTTCTTGAGTAATATACATTTAGTGTCCCATGGGATACAATGACTAAAAGAAGACTTTATTGATATATTTACTCCATGTGCTACTACAATTGTCAGAAATTATTCATTTTATTTTAACCATTACCTGTCATGTCTGGGCAGGGAAGGAGTGTACACTATTCTCACCCACACCCCCTATCTCTGCCTACTTAAGTACCCGCCCGGGTCCGTAACCACGGTGAAGATCCCTACTAACAATAAGTGAGGGCAGTCCAGTCAAAATAATAAACTATAATACAGAAGGAGGTCGGGAGACAAAATAGAATCACTCAGACTAACAGAAAAACAACTGAACATACACACAATAAGTCGCTGTCCACAGTCCGAGTCAATACCAAAACAATTTTGATACCTTTATGTCAAGTCTAATGGGAGGCAGGATGATTGTAGTAGGGGTTGTTAGGCCAGTGTCATCAGTTATGGCATTAGTTGCGTCGAGATCTAGGCTGAGTTCACCTATGCCAGATGCTGGACATACGTGAACCCAGCCTTACAAATAATAATAATAATATTACCAAATACCAACCTTTTTTAGTTTGTTCGTCTGCAATAATCATGGATTTTTTATTGGTAAAATGATTGTTTATACTTTTATTCCTGACTTTTTTTCCCACTTTGCTACATTTTATTGTACTTTTAATTAAATATTAGTGCATCGCACAAACCAATGATGTAGTATTAGTTTAGGATACATACTGGTCTTTTATGTAGTAGGAATCACAATGGTTGCTTATGTCCTTGGTTCTGGAGGATCTTTTCACCGAGAGACACTTTCCGATCCAGAACTCCAAGTGTAGGAAAAATATATAAAAATGTACTTTTAATCCATGTCCTTTAAAATTAGCCTGATGAACCATACATTAAAAACCAACACGTTTCGACATTCCTTTATCAAGGTTTATCAATGTCCTAGGTAACTTTTTACAAGTATGTCATGTCAATATACATCACGTTGTCGCCTTATGAATGTATGAATCTTTCTTATTTTAATGATTTTATGTATGGTGTACCATGGTGCACCCAGGCTGTTCATAAAACTTTGGGCTACCCTCACGGAAGAGGAAAAATTGATCAAAAGGTATTGGTAGCAAACTGTTTTATTCTGGTACAAGGTGCACGCAATGCGTTTCAAAACCCATCTGGTTTTTTCATCAGACACCTGATGAAAAAATCAGATGGGTATTGAAACGCGTTGCGTGCACCTTGTACCAGAATAAAACAGTTTGCTACCAATACCTTTGATCAATTTTTCCTCCTTCCATGACAGCACGACTCCAGCTTCCACTTCTCCATTCCTCCTTGTTTCCATCGTTCACAAAAGGGCTGGTATGCTGAAGATTTTCCACAGTAGGTTTATGTAAAAAAAAAATCTGCTGTGTTTAACAGTACAAATATACAAGAAAGAAGTATTATCACATATATCCCCATCGTAATATTATTGATCAAATCCAATATACTAAGACCAACACTCTATAAAATAACAAATATTAAACAAATTCCCCCTTTTGGGACCCACACAGTATTAGTGCCCCCACACAGTTTTTACCCCCAATAGTTAGTGCCCCTACGCAATGGTATCACTCAGTAGTGTCTCAGTAGTGTCCCCAAAACAATAGTTACCCCCTTATTGTGCCTTGACATAGTACTCACAACCCAAAGTGCCCCTGCACAATAATTACCCACAATAATGCCCCCATGCAGTAATTAGCCAACTCTAATATTCCACCCTCTCAGTACTTAGCCCCCAAAAGGAGAGAGCCTCCACAAAGTAGCGAGCGCCGTATACTAACCCACACAGGATTGAGGCCCTAAATAGTGCCCCCTCGCAGTATTTAGCCTGTCAATAGTGCCCCTGCACAGTAATTAGCCCCTAAATAATGCCCCTCACAGTGCCAAACCTCCTAATAGTGCCCAACAAGGTATTAAGCCCCTTATTAGTGCTTGCTCAGTGTGTTAAAGGGGTACTCCGGTAGAAAAAAATGTTTTCTTCAAATTACTTCTATAAAAAAATTGAAATCCTTCCAGTACTTATCAGCTGCTGTATGCTCCAGAGGAAGTTCTTTTCTTTTTGAAATTTGCTGACACCTCTGTCCATGTTAGGAGCTGTCCAAAGCAGGATTGGTTTGCTATGGGGATTTGTTCCTGTTCTGGTCAGTTCCTGACTTGGACAGAGGTGTCAGCGGAGAGCACTGTGGTCAGACAGAAAAGACATTCAAAAAGAAAAAAACTTCCTGTGAAGCATACAGCAGCTGATAAGTACAATAAAGATTAAGATTTTGTAATAGAAGTAATTTACAAATTTGTTTAACTTCCTGGCAACAGTTTATTTGAGAAAAAAAAATTCTACCAGAGTACCCCTTTAGGCCCCTCAATAGTGCTCCCAAAACAGCCCTCCCTTCCCTCCACATCCAACAGTGCTCCATGCAGTGGTTCCTCCATTTCATGCTATACAAACTAGGGCTGGCAGCATGGCTGATAATATCCTCCAGCTGCCTGTCCAAGAATTCTACATTTTTGGCTGCTCTTCTTCCCAAAGGATAGGGGATAAGATGTCTGATCGCGGGGGTCCCGTCGCTGGGGACCCCTGCAATCTCTCATGCAGCACCCATCTGTGTGAGCTCCAAGCAGCGCTGGACGCTCCGAGTCTGAAGCCTCATGACCACGGGGCCGTGATGACGCCACCTTAATGAAAGTCTATGGGACGAGGCGTGGCGTCATGATACTTCCGCCCTGTGGTCATGAGGCTTCAGACTCGGAATGATCATCGCTTCGTGAAGCTCACACAGGTGGGTGCTCCGGGGTCCCCAGTGCCATGGTTTACCCCAATTTGACCCTCAGTTCCCACAAATGGTATTGCAGCACTGCCCTTGTTCAACAATGGAGACCATGTTGCCTGATTTCTCATTCATAAATATACATTTATTTTAATTAATAATTTAATCTGATAAAAAACAAAGACGAACCAGATGATGAATGTTCCAAGGTTGATAATCAATATTCATTACACACTTATTGACCAGAGGATTGACCATAGCCACAGGGTATGCTAACACTTTAAGAAATGAAGTACAATTGACACAACATCTGCATACATTTTATACTGGTTACCAGAGATCATTTGCATATGAATGCAAATCCTGCATATTGGCAATCTCCATCTTTATCATGTTTTGTAGATTTCATCTTGATATAGTATTGTTGAATTTCAGATTTACATATATAACACTGAAATCAAGGATCATGCATTGTGTATTCCAGGTATATAGTGGGGCAAATAAGTATTTAGTCAGCCACCAATTGTGCAAGTTCTTCCACTTAAAAAGATGAGAGAGGCCTGTAATTTTCCTCATAGGTATACCTCAACTATGAGAGACATACGGTAATGAGCAAAAAATATCCATAAAATCACATTGTCTGATTTTTAAAGATTTTATTTGCAAATTATGGTGAAAAATAAGTATTTGGTGAATAACAAAAGTTAATCTCAATACTTTGTTATATACCCCTTGTTGGCAATGACAGAGGTCAAACGTTTTCTGTAAGTCTTCACAAGGTTTTCACACACTGTTGCTGGTATTTTGGCCCATTCCTCCATGCAGATCTCCTCTAGAGCAGTGATGTTTTTGGGCTGTCGCTGGGCAACAAGGACTTTCAACTCCCTGCAAAAGTTTTCTATGGGGGTGAGATCTGGAGACTGGCTAGGCCACTTCAGGACCTTGAAATGCTTCTTATGAAGCCACTCCTTCATTGCCAGGGTGGTGAGCTTGGTATCATTGTTATGCTGAAAGACCCAACCATGTTTCATCTTCAATGCCCTTGCTGATGGAAGGAGGTTTTCACTCAAAATCTCACGATACATGGTCCCATTCATTCTTTCCTATATATCAGTCATCCTGATCTCTTAGCAGAAAAACAGCCCTAAAGCATGATGTTTCCACCCCCATGCTTCACAGTAGGTATGGTGTTCTTTGGATGCAACTCAGCATTCTTTCTCCTCCAAACACGACGAGTTGAGTTTTTAACCAAAAATTTCTACTTTGGTTTCATCTGACCATATGACATTCTCCCAATACTCTTCTGGATCATCCAAATGCTCTCTAGCAAACTTCAGACGGGCTCGGACATGTACTGGCTTAAGCAGTCTGTCACTGCATGATTTGAGTGCTTGGTGGTGTAGTGTGTTACTGATGGTAGCCTTTGTTACTTTGGTCCCAGCTTTCTGCAGGTCATTCACTAGGTCCCCCTGTGTAATTCTGGGATTTTTGCTCACCACTCTTGTGATCATTTTGACACCACGGTGCGAGATATTGCATGGAGTCCTATCCAAAGGAAAGGGGATAAGATGTCTGATCGTGCTGCTGGGAACCTCTGCAATCATTCATGCAGCACCCACCTGTCTCAGCTGCACAAAGTGATGATCACTCTGTGTCTGAAGCCTCACGACCATGGGGCCGGAGTATCGTGATGTCACAACTCCGCCCCATTGGGGGCGTGATGTCACAAGGGGGCAAAGTTGTGAAGTCATGATACTTCGGCTGTGTGGTCGTGAGGCTTCAGACACAGAGCAATCATAGCTTCGTGCAGCTGAGACAGGTGGGTGCTGCATGAGAAATTGCGGGGGAACCCCCGCGATCAGACATCTTATCCCCTATCCTTTGGATAAGGGATAAGCTATCTTAGGGCCGAAGTACCCCTTTAAAGAAGTTACAGGTCTGTGACAGCCAGAGAACTTTCTTGTTTGTAGGTGACCAAATACTTATTTTCCACCATCATTTGCAAAAAAATTCTTTTAAAATCAGATTTTTTTTTTCTCATTATGTCTCTCATAGTTGAGGTATACCTATGATGAAAATTAGAGGCCTCTCTCATCTTTTTAAGTGGGAGAACTTGCACAATTGGTGGCCGACTAAATACTTTTTTGACCCACTGTATGCACTGTTTATGGCAGATGAGTATATAAAGTTCTGTTCATGATGGATCCATATGATTGCCTATAGACCCTATTGACTTAGAATGGGGTCCATCATGGTTTTATGAAGGTTTATGTTCCCAATTGCATTGCTTCATCTTTGTCAGGTTTAAAGTGCATGCATCACTATTTTATCCAGCAAGAATAAATGACAAACGAGGAATTTACTATTACTATGCACCACATTTTTCAGAGAGGCTCTTCCTATTTGACAAATCTGTCTCATTTGTAAACTATAAGGGTGCATTCAAACCATATTTTCTTCATATGGTCACCAGATCCGGCTGGGTAATGTCAAAACTGGGCACTCCTATATCCCAGCCAGACCTGGCCCACATCTCATTAATTTGAATGAGCCAACCGAGTCAGATAGTGACTCTGGTTGTCCCATTTTTGCCCCATATCCGGTTTTGTGGCTGGACTGAAAACCGTGGTATGCTATGGTTTTCAGCCCGGCTACAAAACCCGATATGGAGCAAAAATAAAAGAATGAGATGGGGGCTGGATCCGGCTTCCGCCCAGTTTTGACATTTCCCAGCTGGATCCGTTGATGTGGTGTGAATGCACCTTTAGTTGGCCTAGGCTGTGGAACCATAGAAAAGCACTAGAGGGAAACTGATGATCAGACTAATACATGGCACAAGCTATCACATTTTACATCGCATACCTTCCTGGCATGCCACATGTCTTTTTCCTAATATCACACCGCTTGTCAGACGAGGGGCCCTTTATTCTTTTTTGCGCTATTCATAATAAATTGTTTGTTTGCTGTGTGTCATAACACTGCCGTTGTGCCCCGCCTGAAAACGTCCATTAGGCTTTCTTTCTTTTTTGCCTTTAAAGGGGTACTACTGTGCTGACAACTTATCTCCTATCTAAAGGATAGGGGATAAGTTGCCTGATCGTGCAGGGTCACGCTCTCATCAGGCCCCGGAGCGAACGTCGTTCCGTGTCTGATGACTGTCGATCACGGGGCCGGAGTATCGTGACATCACGGCTCCGCTCCCATGTGACATCACACTCCGCCCCCTCAATGTAAGTCTATGGCAGGGGGCGAGACAGCTGTCTCGCCCCTGCCATAGATTTGCATTGAGGGGGCGGAGCGTGACATCACACGGGGGCAGAGCTGTGACATCACGATCACCTGCCCCGTCATCAGACCCGGAGCGGATGTTCGCTCCGGGGCCTGATGAGAGCAGGGTGCTGCGTGCGAGATTGTGGGGGTCCCCAGCGGCGGGACCCCGCGCGATCAGGCAACTTATCCCCTATCCTTTAGATAGGGGATAAGTTGTCAGCATGGTAGTACCCCTTTAACATCCGTTATCAGGACGGGGCACAACGGGCAACAACAGGTCCCGATGGATCCCATTGACTATAAATGGGTCCGTCGGGCGGCGTTGTTTTTGTAGCGGGAGTAGCAGGAGAAAAAGACGTCGCAAACACAAATTTTTCTCCCGCTATTCTCCCCTCCTTTGCTGACATCCGCTGCCTGGCAGGTCACAACGGCAGTGTGAAAGGGGCTAAATACTGGCACAATAGCCACTATAATTATGGGCCAATGGTGGATGGCCAGTGATCTTAATCGATCATAAATGATTTCTAAAACAAATCATTACAGATTAGGATTATGAAGGAAATGACATCGTTCCTATAACCCTAGTTTGAACATACCTCATAAGCAGATCATTACTACACTTTTATTTCCCCTCTATCAATATAAATAAGTTTCAGAATAGCTTGATATTCTCTAAGATTACATAGTGTTAAATGAGTTGACAGAAAATGTTGTAACAGACCAGAAACTGTTAGCTACAAACAGATAGCATTGGATTACCAACTAATAAGATTGGATTTGGTACAAATTCCCAAAGAGCAGAAGATAATTTGGTAAATCAAGGTTCTGAACCTTTTCATGTTTCAGGAAGTCATAAGCAGCACAAGCCTAGATAAGGTTAATGTATGCAGCAGGTAATGTGCAGGATTTAAGTACACTGCATAGCGCCCTAAGACATTAAGACACTAACAAAACGGATAAATGTCATGACAGGTGTGAGAGGAAACATAGAAATGATCTCACCAGATGTGCCACAAATACAAGAAGGTGATCATTTTACTAAGATTTACAGAATAACCAGTATGCAGGATTCAGGCACCAGTATTTATAAGGCCACAGGAGAATCCAATAAAAATTCTTACTGCATATTGGGATAAATGTAACTACATATGTCACAATACACAGACAGTGATTCTCCACAATTCTACTAGTATGGGTGAAGAATAAATAATAGATCCTGACTGGAGATCCCCTAAAGCTGTTAAGCTGGACAGAGTGTCTTGAGTAATGTCATACTGTAAACTATGCTTCATTGGTTTAAGGTTTCATGCATAAACAAATTACTTCCCATAGCTACATGTGCACAAAAGAGACGTGAGTGTAAGGCTAAGTTCACATTGCCACAAAATAGATCATGATAGGATGAAGACAAAAGATCAGACCGGCAGACTCACCACGATTCTCTTCTTCTTTATTTGCGTCAGCAATTCATAGACAAATACTCACAAACTTGGGGGGTCAGGACGTGCAGTGGGGGGATAAACTGGCAACAGACTCCGTTTCGCACGGCTCACCGTGCTTCCTCCGGCCATCATGGCCGGAGGAAGCACGGTGAGCCGTGCGAAACAGAGTCTGTTGCCAGTTTATCCCCCCACTGCACGTCCTGACCCCCCAAGTTTGTGAGCATTTGTGTATGAATTGCTGACGCAAATAAAAAAGAAGAGAATCGTGGCGAGTTGTCACGATTCGGCTTCCAGGTAGTGGATCCTCTGTGTCAGCGAGGGATTGGCGTGGACCGTGCTAGTGGACCGGTTCTAAGAGGCTACTGGTTTTCACCAGAGCCCGCCGCAAAGCGGGATGGTCTTGCTGCGGCAGTAGCAACCAGGTCGTATCCACTAGCAACGGCTCTACCTCGCTGACTGCTGAGAAGGCGTGGGACAGAAGGACTAGGCAGAGGCAAGGTCAGACGTAGCAGAAGGTCGGGGGCAGGCGGCAAGGTTCGTAGTCAGGGTGGATAGCAGAAGTTCAGGAACACAGGCTTTGGACACACTAAACGCTTTCACTGGCACAAGGCAACAAGATCCGGCAAGGGAGTGCATGGGAGGAGGTCAGATATAGTCAGGGACCAGGTGGAAGCTAATTAAGCTAATTGGACCAGGCACCAATCATTGGTGCACTGGCCCTTTAAGTCTCAGAGAGCTGGCGCGCGCGCGCCCTAGAGAGCGGAGCCGCGCGCGCCAGCACATGACAGCAGGGGACCGGGACGGGTAAGTGACCTGGGATGCGATTCGCGAGCGGGCGCGTCCCGCTGTGCGAATCGCATCCCCAACGGCCAAGACAGTGCAGCGCTCCCGGTCAGCGGGACTGACCGGGGCGCTGCAGGGAGAAAGACGCCGTGAGCGCTCCGGGGAGGAGCGGGGACCCGGAGCGCTAGGCGTAACAGTACCCCCCCCCTTAGGTCTCCCCTTCTCTTTGTCCGGTAACTGCCTCCCCTGGGATGAGGACACCGGGAAAGAATGGAGGGTTTCCTCAACGGCAGGCAGTACAGCAGGAGTGGGAATGGGGAGGGAGGGCAGAGGGCGAGGCCTGGCACGGGGCAGTGTGACACCAGGACGGGGGCCATGGGGAGGCACAGAGGCTTGCCTGACGGGACTGGGAGGGGGGGAGAGGCACTTCCTGTGGCAGGCAGAGTCCCAGTTCTTGATCTCCCCGGTGGTCCAATCAAGGGTGGGGGAATGAAGCCGGAGCCATGGCAGACCGAGGAGGACCTCAGAGGTACAGCCGGGGAGAACGAAGAGCTCAATTCTCTCGAGGTGGGGTCCAATAGACATCAGGAGGGGTTCTGTGCGGTAACGCACGGTGCAGTCCAATCTGGCTCCGTTGACCGCGGAAATGTAGAGCGGCTTGACGAGACGGGTCACCGGGATGCTGAATTTATTAACAAACGACTCCAAAATAAAATTTCCAGAGGCACCAGAGTCCAAGCAGGCCACGGCTGAGAGGGAGGAGTTGGCTGTAGAAGAAATCCGCACGGGCACCGTGAGACGTGGAGAAGAAGACTTAGAACCAAAAGATGCAACACCCACGTGAGCTGGGTGCGTGCGTGCGTTTCCCAGGCGTGGAGGACGGATAGGGCAATCCACCAAGAAATGCTCAGTACTGGCACAGTACAGACAGAGATTTTCTTCTCTACGGCGATTCCTCTCTTCCTGGGTCAGGCGAGACCGATCCACTTGCATGGCCTCCTCGGCGGGAGGCCCAGGCGAAGACTGCAAAGGATGCTGTGGGAGAGGTGCCCAGAGATCTAAGTCTTTTTCCTGGCGGTGCTCTTGGTGTCGCTCAGAAAAACGCATGTCAATGCGGGTAGCCAAATGGATGAGTTCTTGGAGGTTGGCAGGAATCTCTCGTGCGGCCAGCACATCCTTGATGCGACTGGATAGGCCTTTTTTAAAGGTCGCGCAGAGAGCCTCATTATTCCAGGATAGTTCAGAAGCAAGAGTACGGAATTGTATGGCGTACTCGCCAACGGAAGAATTACCCTGGACCAGGTTCAGCAGGGCAGTCTCAGCAGAAGAGGCTCGGGCAGGTTCCTCGAAGACACTTCGGACTTCAGCGAAGAAGGACTGGACTGTGGCTGTGGCAGGATCATTGCGGTCCCAGAGCGGTGTGGCCCAAGACAAGGCCTTTCCTGAAAGAAGGCTCACTACGAACGCCACCTTAGACCGTTCTGTAGGAAACAAGTCCGACAACATCTCCATATGCAGGGAACACTGAGACAAAAATCCACGGCAGAGTTTAGAGTCCCCATCAAATTTGTCTGGCAGGGACAAGCGGAGGTTAGGAGCGGCCACTCGCTGCGGAGGAGGTGCAGGAGCTGGCGGAGGAGATGGTTGCTGCTGTAGCAGAGGCAGAAGTTGCTGTAACATGGCGGTCAACTGCGACAGCTGCTGTCCTTGTTGGGCAATCTGCTGCGATTGCTGAGCGACCACCGTGGGAAGATCAGCGAGACTTGGCAGCGGCACCTCAGCGGGATCCATGGCCGGATCTACTGTCACGATTCGGCTTCCAGGTAGTGGATCCTCTGTGTCAGCGAGGGATTGGCGTGGACCGTGCTAGTGGACCGGTTCTAAGAGGCTACTGGTTTTCACCAGAGCCCGCCGCAAAGCGGGATGGTCTTGCTGCGGCAGTAGCAACCAGGTCATATCCACTAGCAACGGCTCTACCTCGCTGACTGCTGAGAAGGCGTGGGACAGAAGGACTAGGCAGAGGCAAGGTCAGACGTAGCAGAAGGTCGGGGGCAGGCGGCAAGGTTCGTAGTCAGGGTGGATAGCAGAAGTTCAGGAACACAGGCTTTGGACACACTAAACGCTTTCACTGGCACAAGGCAACAAGATCCGGCAAGGGAGTGCATGGGAGGAGGTCAGATATAGTCAGGGACCAGGTGGAAGCTAATTAAGCTAATTGGACCAGGCACCAATCATTGGTGCACTGGCCCTTTAAGTCTCAGAGAGCTGGCGCGCGCGCGCCCTAGAGAGCGGAGCCGCGCGCGCCAGCACATGACAGCAGGGGACCGGGACGGGTAAGTGACCTGGGATGCGATTCGCGAGCGGGCGCGTCCCGCTGTGCGAATCGCATCCCCAACGGCCAAGACAGTGCAGCGCTCCCGGTCAGCGGGACTGACCGGGGCGCTGCAGGGAGAAAGACGCCGTGAGCGCTCCGGGGAGGAGCGGGGACCCGGAGCGCTAGGCGTAACAGTACCCCCCCCCTTAGGTCTCCCCTTCTCTTTGTCCGGTAACTGCCTCCCCTGGGATGAGGACACCGGGAAAGAATGGAGGGTTTCCTCAACGGCAGGCAGTACAGCAGGAGTGGGAATGGGGAGGGAGGGCAGAGGGCGAGGCCTGGCACGGGGCAGTGTGACACCAGGACGGGGGCCATGGGGAGGCACAGAGGCTTGCCTGACGGGACTGGGAGGGGGGGAGAGGCACTTCCTGTGGCAGGCAGAGTCCCAGTTCTTGATCTCCCCGGTGGTCCAATCAAGGGTGGGGGAATGAAGCCGGAGCCATGGCAGACCGAGGAGGACCTCAGAGGTACAGCCGGGGAGAACGAAGAGCTCAATTCTCTCGAGGTGGGGTCCAATAGACATCAGGAGGGGTTCTGTGCGGTAACGCACGGTGCAGTCCAATCTGGCTCCGTTGACCGCGGAAATGTAGAGCGGCTTGACGAGACGGGTCACCGGGATGCTGAATTTATTAACAAACGACTCCAAAATAAAATTTCCAGAGGCACCAGAGTCCAAGCAGGCCACGGCTGAGAGGGAGGAGTTGGCTGTAGAAGAAATCCGCACGGGCACCGTGAGACGTGGAGAAGAAGACTTAGAACCAAAAGATGCAACACCCACGTGAGCTGGGTGCGTGCGTGCGTTTCCCAGGCGTGGAGGACGGATAGGGCAATCCACCAAGAAATGCTCAGTACTGGCACAGTACAGACAGAGATTTTCTTCTCTACGGCGATTCCTCTCTTCCTGGGTCAGGCGAGACCGATCCACTTGCATGGCCTCCTCGGCGGGAGGCCCAGGCGAAGACTGCAAAGGATGCTGTGGGAGAGGTGCCCAGAGATCTAAGTCTTTTTCCTGGCGGTGCTCTTGGTGTCGCTCAGAAAAACGCATGTCAATGCGGGTAGCCAAATGGATGAGTTCTTGGAGGTTGGCAGGAATCTCTCGTGCGGCCAGCACATCCTTGATGCGACTGGATAGGCCTTTTTTAAAGGTCGCGCAGAGAGCCTCATTATTCCAGGATAGTTCAGAAGCAAGAGTACGGAATTGTATGGCGTACTCGCCAACGGAAGAATTACCCTGGACCAGGTTCAGCAGGGCAGTCTCAGCAGAAGAGGCTCGGGCAGGTTCCTCGAAGACACTTCGGACTTCAGCGAAGAAGGACTGGACTGTGGCTGTGGCAGGATCATTGCGGTCCCAGAGCGGTGTGGCCCAAGACAAGGCCTTTCCTGAAAGAAGGCTCACTACGAACGCCACCTTAGACCGTTCTGTAGGAAACAAGTCCGACAACATCTCCATATGCAGGGAACACTGAGACAAAAATCCACGGCAGAGTTTAGAGTCCCCATCAAATTTGTCTGGCAGGGACAAGCGGAGGTTAGGAGCGGCCACTCGCTGCGGAGGAGGTGCAGGAGCTGGCGGAGGAGATGGTTGCTGCTGTAGCAGAGGCAGAAGTTGCTGTAACATGGCGGTCAACTGCGACAGCTGCTGTCCTTGTTGGGCAATCTGCTGCGATTGCTGAGCGACCACCGTGGGAAGATCAGCGAGACTTGGCAGCGGCACCTCAGCGGGATCCATGGCCGGATCTACTGTCACGATTCGGCTTCCAGGTAGTGGATCCTCTGTGTCAGCGAGGGATTGGCGTGGACCGTGCTAGTGGACCGGTTCTAAGAGGCTACTGGTTTTCACCAGAGCCCGCCGCAAAGCGGGATGGTCTTGCTGCGGCAGTAGCAACCAGGTCGTATCCACTAGCAACGGCTCTACCTCGCTGACTGCTGAGAAGGCGTGGGACAGAAGGACTAGGCAGAGGCAAGGTCAGACGTAGCAGAAGGTCGGGGGCAGGCGGCAAGGTTCGTAGTCAGGGTGGATAGCAGAAGTTCAGGAACACAGGCTTTGGACACACTAAACGCTTTCACTGGCACAAGGCAACAAGATCCGGCAAGGGAGTGCATGGGAGGAGGTCAGATATAGTCAGGGACCAGGTGGAAGCTAATTAAGCTAATTGGACCAGGCACCAATCATTGGTGCACTGGCCCTTTAAGTCTCAGAGAGCTGGCGCGCGCGCGCCCTAGAGAGCGGAGCCGCGCGCGCCAGCACATGACAGCAGGGGACCGGGACGGGTAAGTGACCTGGGATGCGATTCGCGAGCGGGCGCGTCCCGCTGTGCGAATCGCATCCCCAACGGCCAAGACAGTGCAGCGCTCCCGGTCAGCGGGACTGACCGGGGCGCTGCAGGGAGAAAGACGCCGTGAGCGCTCCGGGGAGGAGCGGGGACCCGGAGCGCTAGGCGTAACACGAGTCTACCGGTCTGATCCTTTGTCTTCATCCTATCATATCACCTGTGTTTCAGTTTTGACCAGAGCACCACCACCCTCATTCACATTCATCCACCTATACCACATCGAGTCCATTAGTGAGAGCAGTGCCGTGCCACTCGCGCTATCTTACAAAATAGATCATACCTGCTGCATTTCATTTATTTATTTTTTGTCCCAAATGTTCTCATATCCTGGCTTCCCAATGCATTTTTAGGCAGAATATGTACACGTTACGGATGTGTCACTTATGCGCGTGTATTTGAAATCTGCATGGAAAAGAATACACACACCGGTTCTAAATTTGAATTACTGTGCAGAAATGCCATTGAAACCAACGGAGGGTGTATTAAGATTATTTTAGATTTAATACACCCTCAGTGGGGATATGGCCTAAATAGAACTCCCAACAGTGTCTACATGATAAATCTAACTCACAATTTCCTCTCACATATGGATGAATTAACATGTGACATAAATTTATTGCATTGCAGAAGAGAAAGTCTACAGCAAGTCCAAGGCAAAACCACTTTAAAACCCGTAACACTTGGATTTTGTGGCTAACTCAGGCCAGATTTCCACAAGGGTTTTTCCTGGCAGTTTTTGGATATCTGCCACTGCAATTTTTGAGCCAAAGTCAGAAGTGAATCCAGTAGGAAGGAGATGTATAAGTCCTTCCTTTATATTTCCTATTTCCTTTGAATACATTTATGGCTTTGGCTCAAAAACTGTAGGCAGTCCTCAAAAATATGCAAGAAATAAATCTAGCCTAAGTGTGGCAAAATCCATGATGTAAAATTTGGCCACGTGTACTAACGCTGGTGTCAGCCGCGGTGGTGGTGGACGCTGCTCAGCGCCACTCCATTTTATGGCTGTGACGTGGCTGGCAGGCTTGCTCATTATGTTCATAATGTATAATAACAACCTGGTAGATATATATAGCTATAAGATGAGGAGTGGAGTGAAGGAGGTCCACGCTGGACAATAGAGTTGCCAAGGTATTTATACAATGTCCAGCAAGTTCTGTGCACAGGTCAATTAACAGGAGCTGTGCATTCCATACCAGATCTGAAGAATGGGAAGAAAAGAACTGAATTTTGGATATATATATATATATATATATATATATATATATATATATATATACACACACACACACACACACACACACACACACACACACACAGTATATGCCAAAATTGTTTGGGAATTACACAACCAAAGTCTACATGTAGCCCTAGTTTAAAACAAAAATCCAAAAAATAAGTGGATAGCTAAAATGCTAAGATTGTACAAGCTTCATCGTACAGAAAGAAAAAAAAAATACACATTGACAGGTGCATAAGGATTTTTTTTTGGTTATGACACACTCACTGTGGTTTTAGCTGAAACTGTGTCAGTTTGAGAGTCTTAGGCTAAGTTTCCACTTGTTTTTTTTCTGGCAGTTTTTGGAGTACGGCCACTGCAGTTTTTGAGCCAAAGTCAGAAGTGGATCCATAAGGGAGGAGAAGTGTAAGTCCTTCCTTTATATGTCCTATTCCTTTTGAATACACTTCTGGCTTTGGCTCAAAAACTGCCAGTGGTAGATATCCAAAAACTGCCAGTGGAAACTTAGCCTTATACTAAGTGTATTTGTATTATTAATCAGAAAAGCAATGTTCATGACCTAGATATGTAGTATAGTATGCCCTCTATTGAATTCCTATAGATTTTCATATTTAACTCATTTTACAGCCTGCCGGAATACCACAAAGTCCATTAAACGCTAGTGGACTATGCCAATGCTGACTAGAATGACTTTTGATTTTTTTTGGTATTACTTAAAAACTATTAGTAACCAACAGAAGTTTTTATAGTTGCAAATGAAATTAAAACATTGTTATCTCAACCTTGCAGATTGTATAGAACAGTAACACCTTTTAATGGACATAAACTGCATTGCTAAATATATGAATATTTGACACCAATAAAGCTTTTGATGATTTAGACTTGTATTAGTATGCATCCACCATATTTTGTGAATAATATAATGATTAGGTTTTCTTATGAACACTATAAGCAACCTTTTAGAAAAGGGAAAGGCCCTTTTATATGGGATGGCTATCGGGCAAATGAGCATACTTAAAGGGGTACTCTGCTGCTCAGCCTTCCGACATTGGTGCCTGGAGCTCGTGACATCATAGCCCCGCCCCTCATGATGTCATGCCCTACCCCTCAATGCAAGTTTATGGGAGGGGGGCGTGATGGCGGTCACGCCCCCTCCCATAGACTTGCAATGAGGGAACGGGGTGTGACATCATGAGGGGGAGGGGCTATGAGCTCCCGGCGCTGGCTCCAGCGTTTGGAACAGTTTGTTCCAAAGGCCGAGCAGCGAAGTACCCCTTTAAGAGCGCTCATTCCCCATAATCGCCCCACATGAAAGGGCCAGCGATCAGGGGACGAATGTGCAAATGTCTGATGATCACTTTTTTGTGCAGCCCTATAAAGTAAAAATATCGGCTGCACGTTGCCCTGTAAAAATAGGGGATGTGTGCCCGACATTGATAATCCAGCAATCATTCAGCAGCCAAGATAAGCCTTGTTAAAGGCTCAGCAAATGAGCGGGACGGGTAAGTGACCTGGGATGCGATTCGCGAGCGGGCGCGTCCCGCTGTGCGAATCGCATCCCCAACGGCCAAGACAGTGCAGCGCTCCCGGTCAGCGGGACTGACCGGGGCGCTGCAGGGAGAAAGACGCCGTGAGCGCTCCGGGGAGGAGCGGGGACCCGGAGCGCTAGGCGTAACACGAGTCTACCGGTCTGATCCTTTGTCTTCATCCTATCATATCACCTGTGTTTCAGTTTTGACCAGAGCACCACCACCCTCATTCACATTCATCCACCTATACCACATCGAGTCCATTAGTGAGAGCAGTGCCGTGCCACTCGCGCTATCTTACAAAATAGATCATACCTGCTGCATTTCATTTATTTATTTTTTGTCCCAAATGTTCTCATATCCTGGCTTCCCAATGCATTTTTAGGCAGAATATGTACACGTTACGGATGTGTCACTTATGCGCGTGTATTTGAAATCTGCATGGAAAAGAATACACACACCGGTTCTAAATTTGAATTACTGTGCAGAAATGCCATTGAAACCAACGGAGGGTGTATTAAGATTATTTTAGATTTAATACACCCTCAGTGGGGATATGGCCTAAATAGAACTCCCAACAGTGTCTACATGATAAATCTAACTCACAATTTCCTCTCACATATGGATGAATTAACATGTGACATAAATTTATTGCATTGCAGAAGAGAAAATCTACAGCAAGTCCAAGGCAAAACCACTTTAAAACCCGTAACACTTGGATTTTGTGGCTAACTCAGGCCAGATTTCCACAAGGGTTTTTCCTGGCAGTTTTTGGATATCTGCCCCTGCAATTTTTGAGCCAAAGTCAGAAGTGAATCCAGTAGGAAGGAGATGTATAAGTCCTTCCTTTATATTTCCTATTCCTTTTGAATACATTTATGGCTTTGGCTCAAAAACTGTAGGCAGTCCTCAAAAATATGCAAGAAATAAATCTAGCCTAAGTGTGGCAAAATCCATGATGTAAAATTTGGCCACGTGTACTAACGCTGGTGTCAGCCGCGGTGGTGGTGGACGCTGCTCAGCGCCACTCCATTTTATGGCTGTGACGTGGCTGGCAGGCTTGCTCATTATGTTCATAATGTATAATAACAACCTGGTAGATATATATAGCTATAAGATGAGGAGTGGAGTGAAGGAGGTCCACGCTGGACAATAGAGTTGCCAAGGTATTTATACAATGTCCAGCAAGTTCTGTGCACAGGTCAATTAACAGGAGCTGTGCATTCCATACCAGATCTGAAGAATGGGAAGAAAAGAACTGAATTTTGGATATATATATATATATATATATATATATATATACACACACACACACACACACACACACACAGTATATGCCAAAATTGTTTGGGAATTACACAACCAAAGTCTACATGTAGCCCTAGTTTAAAACAAAAATCCAAAAAATAAGTGGATAGCTAAAATGCTAAGATTGTACAAGCTTCATCGTACAGAAAGAAAAAAAAATACACATTGACAGGTGCATAAGGATTTTTTTTTGGTTATGACACACTCACTGTGGTTTTAGCTGAAACTGTGTCAGTTTGAGAGTCTTAGGCTAAGTTTCCACTTGTTTTTTTTCTGGCAGTTTTTGGAGTACGGCCACTGCAGTTTTTGAGCCAAAGTCAGAAGTGGATCCATAAGGGAGGAGAAGTGTAAGTCCTTCCTTTATATGTCCTATTCCTTTTGAATACACTTCTGGCTGTTACGCCGAGCGCTCCGGGTCCCCGCTCCTCCCCGGAGCGCTCGCTACACTCCTCTCACTGCAGCGCTCCGGTCGGTTCCACGGACCCGGGGCGCTGCGATACCGCCTCTGGCCGGGATGCGAGTCGCGATGCGGGTAGCGCCCGCTCGCGATGCGCACCCCGGCTCCCGTACCTGACTCGCTCCCCGTCAGTTCTGTCCCGGCGCGCGCGGCCCCGCTCCCTAGGGCGCGCGCGCGCCGGGTCTTTGCGATTTAAAGGGCCACTGCGCCGCTGATTGGCGCAGTGGTTCCAATTAGTGTTTACACCTGTGCACTTCCCTATATCACCTCACTTCCCCTTCACTCCCTCGCCGGATCTTGTTGCCTTAGTGCCAGTGAAAGCGTTTCCTTGTGTGTTCCTAGCCTGTGTTCCAGACCTCCTGCCGTTGCCCCTGACTACGATCCTTGCTGCCTGCCCCGACCTTCTGCTACGTCCGACCTTGCTTCTGTCTACTCCCTTGTACCGCGCCTATCTTCAGCAGCCAGAGAGGTTGAGCCGTTGCTAGGGGATACGACCTGGTCACTACCGCCGCAGCAAGACCATCCCGCTTTGCGGCGGGCTCTGGTGAAAACCAGTAGTGACTTAGAACCGATCCTCTAGCACGGTCCACGCCAATCCCTCTCTGGCACAGAGGATCCACTACCTGCCAGCCGGCATCGTGACAGTAGATCCGGCCATGGATCCCGCTGAAGTTCCTCTGCCAGTTGTCGCTGACCTCACCACGGTGGTCGCCCAGCAGTCACAACAGATTGCGCAACAAGGCCAACAGCTGTCTCAACTGACTGTTATGCTTCAACAGTTACTACCACAGCTCCAGCAACCATCTCCTCCGCCAGCTCCTGTACCTCCCCCGCAGCGAGTGGCCGCTTCTGGACTACGACTATCCTTGCCGGATAAATTTGATGGGGACTCTAAGTTTTGCCGTGGCTTCCTTTCCCAATGTTCGTTACACTTGGAGATGATGTCGGACCAGTTCCCCACTGAAAGGTCTAAGGTGGCTTTCGTAGTCAGCCTGCTGTCTGGAAAAGCCCTGGCTTGGGCCACACCGCTCTGGGACCGCAATGACCCCGTCACTGCCTCTGTACACTCCTTCTTCTCGGAAATTCGAAGTGTCTTTGAGGAACCTGCCCGAGCCTCTTCTGCTGAGACTGCCCTGTTGAACCTGGTCCAGGGTAATTCTTCCGTTGGCGAGTATGCCGTACAATTCCGTACTCTTGCTTCTGAATTATCCTGGAACAATGAGGCCCTCTGCGCGACCTTTAAAAAAGGCCTATCCAGCAACATTAAAGATGTTCTGGCCGCACGAGAAATGCCTGCTAATCTTCATGAACTTATTCACCTAGCCACTCGCATTGACATGCGTTTTTCCGAAAGGCGTCAGGAGCTCCGCCAAGATATGGACTCTGTTCGCACGAGGCGTTTCTTCTCCTCGGCTCCTCTCTCCTCTGGTTCCCTGCAATCTGTTCCTGTGCCTCCCGCCGTGGAGGCTATGCAGGTCGACCGGTCTCGCCTGACATCTCAAGAGAGGACACGACGCCGCATGGAGAACCTCTGCCTGTACTGTGCTAGTACCGAACACTTCCTGAGGGATTGTCCTATCCGCCCTCCCCGCCTGGAAAGACGTACCCTGACTCCGCACAAGGGTGAGACAATCCTTGATGTCCACTCTGCTTCTCCACGTCTTACTGTGCCTGTGCGGATGTCTGCCTCTGCCTTCTCCTTCTCTTCTGTGGCCTTCTTGGACTCTGGATCTGCAGGAAATTTTATTTTGGCCTCTCTCGTCAACAGGTTCAACATCCCAGTGACCAGTCTCACCAGACCCCTTTACATCAATTGTATAAACAATGAAAGATTGGACTGTTCCATACGTTTCCGCACGGAGCCCCTTCTAATGAGCATCGGATCTCATCACGAGAGGATTGAACTTTTGGTCCTCCCCAATTGCACCTCGGAAATTCTCCTTGGACTTCCCTGGCTTCAACTTCATTCCCCAACCCTGGATTGGTCCACTGGGGAGATCAAGAGTTGGGGGCCCTCTTGTTCCAAGGACTGTCTAAAACCGGTTCCCAGTAACCCTTGCCGTAACTCTCTGCTTCCTCCAGTAACCGGTCTCCCTAAGGCCTATATGGACTTCGCGGATGTTTTCTGCAAAAAACAAGCGGAGACTCTACCTCCTCACAGGCCTTATGATTGTCCTATCGACCTCCTCCCGGGCACTACTCCACCCCGGGGCAGAATTTATCCTCTCTCTGCCCCAGAGACTCTTGCCATGTCTGAATACGTCCAGGAGAATCTAAAAAAGGGCTTTATCCGTAAATCCTCCTCTCCTGCCGGAGCCGGATTTTTCTTTGTGTCCAAAAAAGATGGCTCTCTACGTCCTTGCATTGACTACCGCGGACTTAATAAAATCACGGTTAAGAACCGCTACCCCTTACCCCTCATCTCTGAACTCTTTGATCGCCTCCAAGGTGCCCACATCTTTACTAAATTGGACTTAAGAGGCGCCTATAACCTCATCCGCATCAGAGAGGGGGATGAGTGGAAAACAGCATTTAACACCAGAGATGGACACTTTGAGTATCTGGTCATGCCCTTTGGCCTGTGCAACGCCCCTGCTGTCTTCCAAGACTTTGTTAATGAAATTTTTCGTGATCTGTTATACTCCTGTGTTGTTGTATATCTTGATGATATCCTAATTTTTTCGGCCAATCTAGAAGAACACCGCCAGCATGTCCGTATGGTTCTTCAGAGACTTCGTGACAATCAACTCTATGCTAAAATTGAGAAATGTCTGTTTGAATGCCAATCTCTTCCTTTTCTAGGATACTTGGTCTCTGGCCAGGGACTACAAATGGATCCAGATAAACTCTCTGCCGTCTTAGATTGGCCACGCCCCTCCGGACTCCGTGCCATCCAACGTTTTTTGGGGTTCGCCAATTATTACAGGCAATTTATTCCACATTTTTCTACCATTGTGGCTCCTATTGTGGCTTTAACCAAAAAAAATGCCGATCCCAAGTCTTGGCCTCCTCAAGCGGAAGACGCCTTTAAACGACTCAAGTCTGCCTTCTCTTCGGCTCCCGTGCTCTCCAGACCTGACCCATCTAAACCCTTCCTATTGGAGGTTGATGCCTCCTCAGTGGGAGCTGGAGCTGTCCTTCTACAAAAAAACTCTTCCGGGCATGCTGTTACTTGTGGGTTTTTTTCTAGGACCTTCTCTCCGGCGGAGAGGAACTACTCCATCGGGGATCGAGAGCTTCTAGCCATTAAATTAGCACTTGAGGAATGGAGGCATCTGCTGGAGGGATCAAGATTTCCAGTTATTATTTACACCGATCACAAGAACCTCTCATACCTCGAGTCTGCCCAACGGCTGAATCCTCGTCAGGCCAGGTGGTCTCTGTTCTTTGCCCGATTTAATTTTGAAATTCACTTTCGGCCTGCTGATAAGAACATTAGGGCCGATGCTCTCTCTCGTTCCTCAGATGCTTCTGAAATTGAACTCTCCCCTCAACACATCATTCCTCCTGACTGCCTGATTTCCACTTCTCCAGCCTCCATCAGGCAAACTCCTCCAGGAAAGACCTTTGTTTCTCCACGCCAACGCCTCGGAATCCTCAAATGGGGTCACTCCTCCCATCTCGCAGGTCATGCGGGCATCAAGAAATCTGTGCAACTCATCTCTCGCTTCTATTGGTGGCCGACTCTAGAGACTGATGTGGTGGACTTTGTGCGAGCCTGCACTATCTGTGCCCGGGATAAGACTCCTCGCCAGAAGCCCGCTGGTTTTCTTCTTCCTCTGCCTGTTCCCGAACAACCTTGGTCTCTGATTGGTATGGATTTTATTACTGACTTACCCCCATCCCATGGCAACACTGTTATTTGGGTGGTCGTTGATCGATTCTCCAAAATGGCACATTTCATCCCTCTTCCTGGTCTTCCTTCAGCGCCTCAGTTGGCTAAACAATTTTTTGTACACATTTTTCGTCTTCACGGGTTGCCTACGCAGATCGTCTCGGATAGAGGCGTCCAATTTGTGTCTAAATTCTGGAGGGCTCTCTGTAAACAACTCAAGATTAAATTAAATTTTTCTTCTGCATACCATCCTCAATCCAATGGACAAGTAGAAAGAATTAACCAGATCTTGGGTGACTATTTACGACATTTTGTTTCCTCCCGCCAGGATGACTGGGCAGATCTTCTACCTTGGGCCGAATTCTCGTATAATTTCAGAATCTCGGAATCTTCCTCCAAATCCCCGTTTTTCGTGGTGTACGGCCGTCACCCTCTTCCCCCCCTCCCTACCCCCTTGCCCTCTGGTCTGCCCGCTGTGGATGAAATTTCTCGTGATCTTTCCATCATATGGAGAGAGACCCAAAATTCTCTCTTACAGGCTTCTTCACGCATGAAGAGATTCGCGGATAAGAAAAGAAGAGCTCCTCCCATTTTTTCCCCTGGAGACAAGGTATGGCTCTCCGCCAAATATGTCCGCTTCCGTGTCCCTAGCTATAAGTTGGGACCACGCTATCTTGGTCCTTTCAAGATTTTGCGCCAGATTAATCCTGTCTCTTACAAACTTCTTCTTCCTCCTTCTCTTCGTATTCCTAATGCCTTTCATGTTTCTCTTCTTAAACCACTTATCATTAACCGTTTCTCTCCCAAATCTGTTCCCCCCACTCCTGTCTCCGGCTCCTCGGACATCTTCTCCGTCAAAGAAATTTTAGCATCTAAAAAGGTCAGAGGGAAAACCTTCTTTTTAGTGGATTGGGAGGGTTGTGGTCCTGAAGAGAGGTCCTGGGAACCTGAGGACAATATCCTGGACAAAAGTCTGGTCCTCAGGTTCTCAGGCTCCAAGAAGAGGGGGAGACCCAAGGGGGGGGGTACTGTTACGCCGAGCGCTCCGGGTCCCCGCTCCTCCCCGGAGCGCTCGCTACACTCCTCTCACTGCAGCGCTCCGGTCGGTTCCACGGACCCGGGGCGCTGCGATACCGCCTCTGGCCGGGATGCGAGTCGCGATGCGGGTAGCGCCCGCTCGCGATGCGCACCCCGGCTCCCGTACCTGACTCGCTCCCCGTCAGTTCTGTCCCGGCGCGCGCGGCCCCGCTCCCTAGGGCGCGCGCGCGCCGGGTCTTTGCGATTTAAAGGGCCACTGCGCCGCTGATTGGCGCAGTGGTTCCAATTAGTGTTTACACCTGTGCACTTCCCTATATCACCTCACTTCCCCTTCACTCCCTCGCCGGATCTTGTTGCCTTAGTGCCAGTGAAAGCGTTTCCTTGTGTGTTCCTAGCCTGTGTTCCAGACCTCCTGCCGTTGCCCCTGACTACGATCCTTGCTGCCTGCCCCGACCTTCTGCTACGTCCGACCTTGCTTCTGTCTACTCCCTTGTACCGCGCCTATCTTCAGCAGCCAGAGAGGTTGAGCCGTTGCTAGGGGATACGACCTGGTCACTACCGCCGCAGCAAGACCATCCCGCTTTGCGGCGGGCTCTGGTGAAAACCAGTAGTGACTTAGAACCGATCCTCTAGCACGGTCCACGCCAATCCCTCTCTGGCACAGAGGATCCACTACCTGCCAGCCGGCATCGTGACACTGGCTTTGGCTCAAAAACTGCCAGTGGTAGATATCCAAAAACTGCCAGTGGAAACTTAGCCTTATACTAAGTGTATTTGTATTATTAATCAGAAAAGCAATGTTCATGACCTAGATATGTAGTATAGTATGCCCTCTATTGAATTCCTATAGATTTTCATATTTAACTCATTTTATAGCCTGCCGGAATACCACAAAGTCCATTAAACGCTAGTGGACTATGCCAATGCTGACTAGAATGACTTTTGATTTTTTTTGGTATTACTTAAAAACTATTAGTAACCAACAGAAGTTTTTATAGTTGCAAATGAAATTAAAACATTGTTATCTCAACCTTGCAGATTGTATAGAACAGTAACACCTTTTAATGGACATAAACTGCATTGCTAAATATATGAATATTTGACACCAATAAAGCTTTTGATGATTTAGACTTGTATTAGTATGCATCCACCATATTTTGTGAATAATATAATGATTAGGTTTTCTTATGAACACTATAAGCAACCTTTTAGAAAAAGGAAAGGCCCTTTTATATGGGATGGCTATCGGGCAAATGAGCATACTTAAAGGGGTACACTGCTGCTCAGCCTTCCGACGTTGGTGCCTGGAGCTCGTGACATCATAGCCCCGCCCCTCATGATGTCATGCCCTACCCCTCAATGCAAGTTTATGGGAGGGGGGCGTGATGGCGGTCACGCCCCCTCCCATAGACTTGCAATGAGGGAACGGGGTGTGACATCATGAGGGGGAGGGGCTATGAGCTCCCGGCGCTGGCTCCAGCGTTTGGAACAGTTTGTTCCAAAGGCCGAGCAGCGAAGTACCCCTTTAAGAGCGCTCATTCCCCATAATCGCCCCACATGAAAGGGCCAGCGATCAGGGGACGAATGTGCAAATGTCTGATGATCACTTTTTTTGTGCAGCCCTATAAAGTAAAAATATCGGCTGCACGTTGCCCTGTAAAAATAGGGGATGTGTGCCCGACATTGATAATCCAGCAATCATTCAGCAGCCAAGATAAGCCTTGTTAAAGGCTCAGCAAATGAGCGCTTATTCAGTGAGATACCTGCAGTTGGCTAAGGCTATGTTCACACAGAAGTAAAATGTGCAGATTGTCCGCCCAGAAAATAAAGGCGCACTTTTTGGACATTTGAAGGATCCGGCGTGCGCTAGGACCGCACAGAAATGCCCTGTATCATAGACGGTAATGCATTTCCGAACTCAATCCGCAGAAAGAATAGACAATGAATATTCTTTTTATGGATGTCAGAATCATCTGCCTTTGAAATTCCACTGTGTGCACAGTGCAGCAGAATCCTATTGAAATGAATTAGGCTCTGCTGCAGTGGAATTCCGCACAGACATTCCATTGTGTGACCATACCCTTAAAAGGGCCCTTAAACCCCATCTCCCCAAAAGTAGGGCCAACACATAAATTAACATTTTTATCCCAGAGTGCCAAGGTTGCATGGCCTCTGCTTTTGGATAGATTTATAACCAATACATTGTTTGCAGTGGACATTCTGAAGGCAAACAAAAGTTGGAACCTACTACCTCAGTGTTTCCCAACCAGTGCGCCTTCAGCTGTTGCAAAACTACAACTGGCTGTCCGGGCATGCTTGGAGTTGTAGTTTTGCCACGGCTGGACGCACACTGGTTGGGAAACACTGAACTACTAGGGGTCCAGTAGTGGACATGGTAGGTTTTCCTGCCCTATTCCATTTTATAGAGAGTACAAACAAGGCAGTATACCTACGTAGAGGGACAAAACACCCATATCTCCAAACCTTCCATGCATCCATAGTTCTCAATTATATTCTATTTAAATAAAATAAAACATCAATGTGGCAGGACTGTGCAACGGATTTACTGTTTTATGGGTGAATTGACACATCGTTCTGAAACTGCTGCAAAATAACATGACTTTACAATGATTTTGAGCAGTGATTTCAGCGTGACACAAGAACTCAATCTAATACTATCAGATCTGATATGAGAGCTTGAGGGTTATATTCATTCCTCTGCCAATAATTTTTTTTTTTATTATTGTTAATCTATTAAAAACACATTGTAATGTAAAGACACCTGAGCATTTCAAAGGGACATCTGACCAATGACTTTTTTGTTTTGTTTATAAATGACCAAGTAAAAATAATAAAAATAATCGTAACTAGTTGCAATGCTTTCTGGGACCCACTGGATTTGCACTTTCTGGTCCATCTTGAAACGATCATGTGACCATTGCAGCCAATCACTGACTCTAGCAGAGTATTGTAATGAATGTGACAGGGGATCGGTGAGGGGAACATGTCTTATTTATTTGTTTATTTATTTATTTCCTACAATTCTTAGGAGTTAATAAAGCTTTTTATGATTTAGGCTTGTATTAGTATGCATACACCATATTTTTTGCATCATATTATGATTAGGTTTTCTTGTAAACATTATAAGCAACCATTTTTATTTATTTTTCTTAGAAAAAAGGAAAGGCACTTTTATACCGGACGGTTGGCGAATGAGCGTACTTAGGAGGGCTCATGTAAAAGGACCAGCGATCGGGCGGCGAGTAAGTAAGTATAATAATAGAAAACATAGTGTTAAAATGCTTCCCACTGGGTTTGCACTTTTTGTGTATCTTGACACAGGCATGTGACAATTGCAGCCAATCACTGACTCTAACAGGTCTGCCTGTGACAGTGTATTGGAATGGGGTCTGAGTGTTCAGACCCCCACGATCTCTAATTGAGCTGGGAGAAATCCACGGTTAAGCACTTTACATTCCGGCTCGCTGCTTTTTCCATCTTGCTGAAAGAGTCTAGCTCTATAGGTGTACAATGGAGCTCGTCCTTTGCATTGAGGCAGAGACGGCGGTAAGCCAGAGAAGTCTGTCAATTCGATGAAAGGTTTTGCTATATTACTGGCAGCTTTATTTTCTTATACACTGCCATATTATTTACTAGAAGATTATTTCTTGTAAATCTGCACTCTACATCTACCATTTTGACCCGGACAATTTTCTTTTTTGCACTTTCATTTTTTCCTCTTCCCATTCCAAAAATCATAATGCTTTAAATGCTTTGCACCTACAGACCCATATAAGGGCTTGCACTTTGTAATGACATCACTTATTTTATAACAAAATCTGCAGCGAAACAAAACAAAAAAAAAAATTTTTGTGGGATGAAATTAAAAAAATAAAACCTCCATTTTGTAAAATTTGGGGGCTTCCGTTTCTACGCAGTACATTTTTTGGTAAAAGTGACACCTTATCTTTATTCTGTAGGTCCATACGATTACAAGGATACCCAATTTATATAAGTTTTATTTTATTTTACTACTTAATTTAAACTACATGCACCAAAATTAGTATGCTGAAAATGATCCTAGTCTGACCCCTATAACTTTTTTATTTTTTTTATTTATGCATACAGGGCTGTATTAAGGCAAATTTAATGCACCGTAATATGTAGTTTTTGTCGGTACTATTTTTGTTTTGATGGGACTTTTTGATTTCTTTTTATTATTTTTATTATGGTGGGGGTATTTTTTTTAGGTGTACGCTATCGACTGAGCGGTTTAATTTAACATATTTTAATAGTTCAGACATTTACGCACGTGGCCGTACACCATATGTTTATGTTTATTTTTTATTTCATTATTTTATTTAAGATATGGGAAAAGGGGGATTCAAACTTTTATTAGGGGAGGGGTTAATTAACTTTTATTAACTTTTTTTTAACACTTTTTTTTTTTTTGTCCCCATAGGGGGCTATACCATGCAATCTTTTGATTGCATACACTGTTCAATGCTGAGCTTTGGCTCAGCATTGATCAGTGTTATCAGTGCTCTGCTGCTCTAGCCTGCCATGGCTGGCTGGGGACATCAGAGCATTGCCCTTGGTCTTTATCTGGCTAAGAATCTCTAAAAAAAAAAAAAAAAAAATTGTGCCTTTTTAAAATTTTGACTATAGATAGAAAATATTGGGCATAATTGTTGTTGGAAAAGTAAAAAATCTGTGTTTTATTACCAATGCTCTATGTAGCATCTATTGTCTGTTAACCTTCCTTTCTCTCTGATTCATTGTAGTGCACTGGGTCCAAAAAAAAGGAAGCAAATCACATGGTCTGACACACTCTCCTCACTCTTGTGTACTGCCCAAAAGGGATCCATTAACTGTGAGAATCGGGTGACTTAGCATCCAGGATTGTATTACCCACTTGTGGCTTACAGTAAACATATATTTCAACCTTGCCTGAATAACAATCTTAATATAAAGCCAAAAAATGTACTACAAACTACAAACTCTCCCTGTAAAGGTTACATTCAGTTTATTATGATTAATGTACTCTACACAGTGTTGCATAGATATTACATCATGACCCCAAACCAGTAGGTGGCTATTGATGTAATACCCTTACCACAATATAGAACCATAGAAAGTATTGTTTAGGGTAAATATGATATTCTCCTTCCACCACATCATGAAGAGGGGTAGAAATGTGTGTGTCTTACACTATTACAGTTGCCGCATTTTATGTCCTCAATGACTGGCTCCACTGTGGTCTCTATGGATTTGTATCCATGAAAAATTCCTTAATAACAATTACAGTTTGAAAAAAAAAATGTATGTGTCAAAAAGTTGATCCACCACAATAAATTCCAGTACACATGGTGTTTCATGAGATGGAATTCAACTACAGGAATAAAGACTGACAACGTCACATGTGATCCAATAATTTGCTGACCTGGAAAAATCATAGAAAGCTTTCAACTACTCTGAAATTCTCTGCACCAGTGGCTGCAAATGATCATCTACCTAGACACTGAGACTGAATGCCGAAAACATGGCCTCATTCAGTCTCAGTGACAGGTCTCAAACATGGAAGACTCCCTTCATATTCACAATATTAAGTAAAACTGACGTATAAATTGCACATTTAGTCATGAATTTGTCTTCAATGTGTCTGAGGAATTCACAAATTCCCTGTAAGCCGGGAGTCGATAGGAAAATATGAATCCAACCAAACACAAAAACATGGGAGCTCAACCTCTATATCAGAGCACATATCAGGGTGCAAAGCAGTATATCCTAATAGCCATATTCAAAACAAAAGGAGAGAAAAACAGGGTCCCCTGAGGAGGTTACCTAACAGCGACAAAACACGTGGGTCTCTGGGGGGGAGGGGCACATGTTGTGATCTGTTCATACCTGCATCCGTCTAATCCCCATCTGGTATCCTGCACTGGTTTGCATGTTTTACTTTTACATGCATTGCTATACTTATGATCTGTTGGGTAGCCAGTTCAGCCTGTGTGTAGAGTATAGGGCAGCATTACTTTGCTTTGATGTTATACTGTGTAACTTGATTATGTACAGGTATTGTTTTTTTCTGACACATATATGGTTTACACATGAGGTTGGGGTTCTAGACGGACTGAGCAGTATTATCTGCCTACCATTTATATACATGTGCCCTCTTATATTACCACCCCTCATGTTTTTGTAGGAGGTTGCTCTGGTTAAAGCAATTTTAATATATATTTTTTAATAACAAAGATTTATATTTTATACAGAATATAGTTATTGACAGGTGTGCACTGCACTTTAGTATATCCACTTTTTTCTCTTTTTGTTTTGAATAGGTAAATTTGAAACGTCATACCCAAATGGCAATTTTTTCCCCATTTGTTTCACCCTTTAGTGGCATTGACAGACACTTTTCCAGTGACTTTCATTGTGTACTGCATTAGATTAAAAATATGGATGTAGTTTATTTCTGTTTTGCTATTCATTTAACAATGTGTGCAGAGCCTTATTTTGGAACAAATAAAATCCAATCTTGGGAGTAGAAAATGATGGGTTAGTTTTTGTGGCCTTTTTTTTAAAGGTTTACAACACCAAACAAAGGTTGTCTGTGAGCCCGGCCTTACCTTTAGATAAATGTATGCCCTGGCCACACGTTCGCTTTGGGGATTTGATCCTGCTCGGAACAGTTCCTGACATGGACAGAGGTGGCAGAAGAGAGCACAGTGGTCAGACTGGAAAGAACTACACAAATTCCTCTGTAGCATTCAGCAGCTGATAAGTACTGGAAGGGTTAAAACCTGTCAGATCCCACTCACAAAAAAAAAAAAAACAACAAAAAAATGTTGCCCAGTACCTTATCCTGACATATAGTTATACGTTTCCCACCTATATTTATTATAAAAATCCCTCTTTTCATTAGCTCACAGTGTTAGAAATCCTCTCAGGGGAAGGGATGTCCCTCCTTGTGGTGGGAAGAGGTGATTGGTGTGTTTGCTCATGCAGCATTGTCCATGACTCATCTCTAGTCCATGACTCACGGAGAAGCCTAATACTGCTGCAGGACTGGTTAGTGTTCCAGTGGGTATGGAGACCTCTAATGGTGGGATTTTCAGAAGCTGTTTTCTTCTTTAACCCCTTAAAAACAATGGACGTAAATGTACGTCCTGATGTGTTGGTACTTCGCACACCAGGATGTAGATTTACGTCCAGTACATGAAGCGAGCACCCGAGCGGTGCTCCCATCATGCACGCCAGGTCCTGGCTACTATTGCATTGATGTCCACCATTAACCCCTCAGATGCCGTGATCAATACTGATTACAGCATCTGTGGAAATGCAGCTCTTTGAGTGGTTGATCGGATCGCCTGCAGCCGCGGGGATACGGTCATCCAAGATGGTGGACAGAGGTCTCCTCACCTGCCTCTGTCCATCCTTCTGACATCTTCTTCTCTCGTCTGCCTTCCAGCAGACCAGCAGACCTGATTGTAAGACCAGCAGACTAGCAGACCTGATTGCAAAATATAGTCCCCTATGGGGACATAAAACTTGTAGAAAAAAAAAATGTTAAAATAAAGTAAAAAAATAAAATAAAATTGAGAAAGCCCCTACTCCAATAAAAAATTTCCCTATTTTACCCCATAATGCGTTAACATTTTTTAATAAACATATTTGGTATCGGCACATGCGTAAATGCCCGAACTATCAAAATGTAATGTTATTGTCATGTCTGTATTGGCCTGTGTTCACACACAGCTATTGGTTTGCTTGTGTGTGAACAGTTTTATTTTCCCTGGTCAGGGGATAGTTAATGTCTCTGGCTTTTTCAGCCTCAGCCTCTGTTAGCCAATAGACTTTAGGATGTGTCTATTTAAAGTCAGCCCAGTCTAGCCTCTGGGCTGGTGATTGACTTCATTTCATCCTGACTTCATTTACTGATGGACTTCCTTATGTCTAGATGCTAACAGGCTGACTATGCTGCTAATGGAGGCTTAGCTTTTAATCTACTATCTCTGTTTTGGCATGCACTTTGTATTTTCTGGTTTTAGCCATGTTAGGTGGCATGCTCTTAGTGTATTTTAAGCTATGTTTGTTTAGTCGGTTTCTGCTATGTGTCTGTTCACACTGTGTTTTCTCTTGTATCCGTTTATGTGAAATTCTGTGCTTTACATTTCTGTTTTCCTACTGGGTCAGCTTCTGACCACACTGGTGATTGTGCCGCTGGCCAGTAGTCTTTGGACTTATTAATGGCTACTCCTATAGTGGAGTGTCCAGTTTGTGTGCTCAGTGTGAACAGTGTTCTATTGTACAGTAGACTCCTTGTCTACTGGGGGTGTTCTGAAAGGATTGAAATTATTCCTGTCTTGTGTTCAGTGTGAACAGTGTCCTATAATATATCCTGTGTACCTAGGCATCCCTATTACCTGTCCATGTTGACTTTGTGTCTACTGGAGGTTTTGCATAGGGAATGCGAATATTCCTGATTAGCGATAGATCCCTGTTTCTGGTCCATGGGGACTTTGTGTCTTCTGGATGTTCTGGGGTATTATGCTATATTCCTGTCTGTTCCTAAAGTCTGTTGACTTATCTGTTTTCCTGTCTGGTGTTTTGAACTCTATTTTTTATTAGTTCTTTATTAAGATCTCTGGAGTTCTGTACATGACTACTGATCTATAGTGTCCTCTATTCACGACCATTGATCCATAGTGTCTCATGTGCTGCTGACTTTGCACCTAAAATTCCAAATTGTGGCTTATTTTTTGCACCACCAATTCTACTTTGCAGTGACATTAGTCATTTTACCAAAATATCCACGGCGAAGTGGAAAAAAAAATTAATTGACCGGCAAATTGAAGAAAAAATGCCATTTTGTAACTTTTGTAACTTATCTTTATTCTGTAGGTCCATACGGTTAAAATGATACCCTACTTATATAGGTTTGATTTTGTCGTACTTCTAAAAAAAATCATAACTACATGCAGGAAAATGTATACGTTTAAAATTGTCATATTCTGATCCCTATAATTTTTTATTTTTCGGTGTACGGGCCGGTATGAGGGCTCATTTTTTTGTGCCGTGATCTGAAGTTTTTATCGGTATAATTTTTATATTGATCGGACTTTTTGATCGCTTTTTGCGGCGATACCACATATGTTTATTTTTATTTACACAGTTTTTTTTTTTAAATGGGAAAAGGGGGGTGATTCTTACTTTTATCAGGGAAGGTGTTAAATGATCTTTATCAACTTTTTTTTTTACACTTTTTTTTGCAGTGTTATAGCCCCCTGGTGCACATACCAATCTCATACACAGATCATTGCCATGCATTGACACGGCAAAGATCAGTGTAATCGGCGGTCGATTGCTCAAGCCTGGATTTCAGGCTTGGAGCATTCAATCGCCGATCGGATGCGACGGAGGCAGGTGAGGGGACTTCCGCTCAAGTTCTAGCTGATCGGGACATCGCGATTTCACCTCGATGGTCCCGATCAGCCCAACTGAGCTGCCGGGAAGCTTTTACTTTGATTTTAGACACGGCAATTAACTTTGAACGCCGTGTCTAAAGGGTTAATAGCACGTGGCTCAACGATCGGTGCCGCACGCTATTATCCCAGGGTCCCGGCTGTCCTTAAGCGGTTAAAGGGGTACTGAAAGGATTAAGATTTTTAATAGAAGTAGTTTACAAATCTGTTTAACTTTCTGGCACCAGTTCATTTAAAAAAAAAAAAAAAGAACTGAGGGTTTTTCTGTTTTTGCACTGTGGTGTCCCGGCACCGTATTTCATACTGTGCCTTAGTTATTAGTCCCCAAAGTTAGAGTCCCTAGGACTGTCGGGGTTCTCTTCCCTAATTAACCCCTAGTCACCCCTTAGTAACTTAATAATTATAAATATTGTCTATATAAATATATGTATATGTTGTTACTCACTTGTTTTAGCGTCGCAGGACCTGTGGGTCATGTGACCGGGTTACAGAACTCTATGGTTTTGCTAAAGGACCTTTGGTGGTTCTAATCAGGTGATCACCCACAATCCATTGTAACAGTGAGTGACAGCTGATATGGACCAATCAAAAACGGCCAGCCCCTGCCCATATAAGGGAGCTGCGCCATTTTAGCTCTCTCTTGGGTTGCTGACTCTGGACGAGGTAGGACCTCCACAGCTTACAAGACAATTACTAGACCCAAGCCTTGCGGCCTAGGCCTGCGATAGAGACGGATAGTTCTTACAATTCCCCGCTATCTCCGCAAGATCTCTGGTCCTAATCTAACCCCTAAATCCAGCGGATCTATGCAAGTACAATCCTCCTAATCTTCAGAGAACTTTCTGGTCCTAAGCAACTGTCAGTCACTGCTGTCTATATAGACTCTGTTATCTGGACTGTTACCGATACTGCATGTACAGAAAATCTTCAGTAAAGTTCCTGCAAGTTTTAAGTTCAGCACTGCTGTGGACAATCCATTTATTTTACACTCACCTATCGCTCTTGGGAAGGGTGGCGATAGGCCCAGAATCACTACAGAGTTTTAACCCTCACCCTGGTGTCACGAGTGACAAGGGTTAAGAGCGCCCTTTATTATACAGAACCGCAACACCCCATATACCCTACAACCCCAGGCTATCACAGCACTTTCATTTTTTCCTCCTTACCTTTAAAAAAATCATAATTCTTTCAATTTTGCACCAAAAAATCCACATTATGGCTTATTTTTTGCGTCACCAATTCTACTTTGTAATGACATCAGTCATTTTACCCAAAAATCTACAGTGAAACGGGAAAAAAAACATTGTGCAACAAAATTGAAGAAAAAAATGCCATTTTGTAAATTTTGGGGGCTTCCATTTCTACACAGTATATTTTTCGGTAAAAAATTACCCCTTCTCTTTATTCTGTAGGTCCATACGATTAAAATGATACCCTACTTATATAGGTTTGATTTTGTCGAACTTCTGGAAAAAATCATAACTGCATACACAAATATTTATTTGTTTAAAATTGACATCTTCTGACCCCTATAACTTTTTTGTATTGATTGGCCTTTTTGATGGCTTTTTATTCATTTTTTCATGATATAAAAAGTGACCAAGAATACGCTATTTTGGACTTTAGAATTTTTTTGCGCGCACGCCATTGACCATGAGGTTTAATTAACAATATATTTTTATAATTCGGACATTTCCGCACGTGGCGATACCACATATGTTAATTTTTATTTTTATTTACACAGTTTTTTTTTAAATGGGAAAAGGGGGGTGATTCAAACTTTTATTAGGGAAGGGGTTACATGATCTTTATTAACTTTCTTTTTTTTCACTTTTTTGTTTGCAGTGTTATAGCTCCCATAGGGGATTATAACACTGCACATACTGATCTTTTACATCGATCTGTGTTATCTCATAGGATAACATTGATCGATTATTCTGCCACTTGACTGCTCATGCCTGGATCTCAGGCACTGAGCATTCATTCGGCGATCGGCAATGCAGGAGGAAGGTAAGGAGCCTCCTTGTGTCTGCCAGCTGTTCGGGACACAGCGATTTCGCTGCGGCGGTCCCGAACAGCCCGCTAAGCTAGCCGGGAGAAGTTTACTTTCACTTTAGATGTGGCAATCAACTTTGATCTCCACGTCTTAAGGGTTAATATCCTATTAGTCACAGGTCCCAAGCATTGTTAGAGGCCAGGCCCGACCCGCTATGATGCGGAGCTACTTCGTGGCCCCGCGTTATACAAAGGGAGCAGACACAGGGCATACAGGTACGCACTGCGTCTGTTACGCCGAGCGCTCCGGGTCCCCGCTCCTCCCCGGAGCGCTCGCTACACTCTCGCTACTGCTGCGCTCCGGTCAGATCCACTGACCCGGTGCGCTGCGATACCGCCTCCAGCCGGGATGCGATTCGCGATGCGGGTGGCGCCCGCTCGCGATGCGCACCCCGGCTCCCGGACCTGACTCGCTCTCCGTCGGTCCTGTCCCGGCGCGCGCGGCCCCGCTCCCTAGGGCGCGCGCGCGCCGGGTCTCTGCGATTTAAAGGGCCACTGCGCCGCTGATTGGCGCAAGTGGTTCTAATTAGTGTGTTCACCTGTGCACTCCCTATGTATACCTCACTTCCCCTGCACTCCCTCGCCGGATCTTGTTGCCATTGTGCCAGTGAAAGCGTTTCCTTGTGTGTTCCTAGCCTGTGTTCCAGACCTCCTGCCGTTGCCCCTGACTACGATCCTTGCTGCCTGCCCCGACCTTCTGCTACGTCCGACCTTGCTTCTGTCTACTCCCTTGTACCGCGCCTATCTTCAGCAGTCAGAGAGGTTGAGCCATTGCTAGTGGATACGACCTGGTCACTACCGCCGCAGCAAGACCATCCCGCTTTGCGGCGGGCTCTGGTGAAAACCAGTAGTGACTTAGAACCGGTCCACTAGCACGGTCCACGCCAATCCCTCTCTGGCACAGAGGATCCACCTCCTGCCAGCCGGCATCGTGACAGTAGATCCGGCCATGGATCCCGCTGAAGTTCCTCTGCCAGTTGTCGCCGACCTCACCACGGTGGTCGCCCAGCAGTCACAACAGATAGAGCAACAAGGCCACCAGCTGTCTCAACTGACCGTGATGCTACAGCAGCTACTACCACAGCTTCAGCAATCATCTCCTCCGCCAGCTCCTGCACCTCCTCCGCAGCGAGTGGCCGCTTCAGGCCTACGGACTATCCTTGCCGGATAAATTTGATGGGGACTCTAAATTTTGCCGTGGCTTTCTTTCTCAATGTTCCCTGCACTTGGAGATGATGTCGGACCAGTTTCCTACTGAAAGGTCTAAGGTGGCTTTCGTAGTCAGCCTTCTGTCTGGAAAAGCTCTGTCATGGGCCACACCGCTCTGGGACCGCAATGACCCCGTCACTGCCTCTGTACACTCCTTCTTCTCGGAAATTCGAAGTGTCTTTGAGGAACCTGCCCGAGCCTCTTCTGCTGAGACTGCCCTGTTGAACCTGGTCCAGGGTAATTCTTCCGTTGGCGAGTACGCCGTACAATTCCGTACTCTTGCTTCAGAACTATCCTGGAATAATGAGGCCCTCTGCGCGACCTTTAAAAAAGGCCTATCCAGCAACATTAAAGATGTTCTGGCCGCACGAGAAATCCCTGCTAACCTACATGAACTCATTCATCTAGCCACTCGCATTGACATGCGTTTTTCCGAAAGGCGTCAGGAGCTCCGCCAGGATATGGACTTTGTTCGCACGAGGCGTTTTTTCTCCCCGGCTCCTCTCTCCTCTGGTCCCCTGCAATCCGTTCCTGTGCCTCCCGCCGTGGAGGCTATGCAGGTCGACCGGTCTCGCCTGACACCTCAAGAGAGGACACGACGCCGCATGGAGAATCTCTGCCTGTACTGTGCCGGTACCGAACACTTCCTGAAGGATTGTCCTATCCGTCCTCCCCGCCTGGAAAGACGTACGCTGACTCCGCACAAAGGTGAGACAGTCCTTGATGTCAACTCTGCTTCTCCACGTCTTACTGTGCCTGTGCGGATATCTGCCTCTACCTTCTCCTTCTCTACTATGGCCTTCTTGGATTCCGGATCTGCAGGAAATTTTATTTTGGCCTCTCTCATCAACAGGTTCAACATTCCGGTGACCAGTCTCGCCAGACCCCTCTACATCAATTGTGTTAACAATGAAAGATTGGACTGTACCATACGTTTCCGCACGGAGCCCCTCCTAATGTGCATCGGACCTCATCACGAGAAAATTGAGTTTTTGGTCCTCCCCAATTGCACTTCCAAAATTCTCCTTGGACTACCCTGGCTTCAACACCATTCCCCAACCCTGGATTGGTCCACTGGGGAGATCAAGAGTTGGGGTCCCTCTTGTTTCAAGGACTGCCTTAAACCGGTTCCCAGTACTCCTTGCCGTGACCCTGTGGTTCCCCCTGTAACCGGTCTCCCTAAGGCCTATATGGACTTTGCGGATGTTTTTTGCAAAAAACAAGCTGAGACTCTACCTCCTCACAGGCCTTATGACTGTCCTATTGACCTCCTCCTGGGCACTACTCCACCCCGGGGCAGAATTTATCCTCTCTCTGCCCCAGAGACTCTTGCTATGTCTGAGTACATCCAGGAAAATTTAAAAAAGGGCTTTATCCGCAAATCCTCCTCTCCTGCCGGAGCCGGATTTTTCTTTGTGTCCAAAAAAGATGGCTCCCTACGTCCTTGCATTGACTACCGCGGTCTTAATAAAATCACGGTAAAGAACCGCTACCCCCTACCTCTCATCTCTGAACTCTTTGATCGCCTCCAAGGTGCCCACATCTTTACCAAACTGGACTTAAGAGGTGCTTATAATCTCATCCGCATCAGAGAGGGGGATGAATGGAAAACGGCATTTAACACTAGAGATGGACACTTTGAGTATCTGGTCATGCCCTTTGGCCTGTGCAACGCCCCTGCCGTCTTCCAAGACTTTGTTAATGAAATTTTTCGTGATCTCTTATATTCCTGTGTTGTTGTATATCTGGACAATATCCTGATTTTTTCTGCCAACCTAGAAGAACACCGCCAGCATGTCCGCATGGTTCTTCAGAGACTTCGTGACAATCAACTTTATGCCAAAATGGAGAAATGTCTGTTTGAATGTCAATCTCTTCCTTTCCTAGGATACTTGGTCTCTGGCCAGGGACTACAAATGGATCCAGACAAACTCTCTGCCGTCTTAGATTGGCCACGCCCCTCCGGACTCCGTGCTATCCAACGTTTTTTGGGGTTCGCCAATTATTACAGACAATTTATTCCACATTTTTCCACCATTGTGGCTCCTATCGTGGCTTTAACCAAAAAGAATGCCAATCCTAAGTCATGGCCTCCTCAAGCGGAAGACCTTCGTCTCTCCACGCCAACGCCTCGGAATCCTCAAATGGGGTCACTCCTCCCATCTCGCAGGTCATGCGGGCATCAAGAAATCCGTGCAACTCATCTCTCGTTTCTATTGGTGGCCGACTCTGGAGACGGATGTTGTGGATTTTGTGCGAGCCTGCACTGTCTGTGCCCGGGATAAGACTCCTCGCCAGAAGCCCGCTGGTCTTCTTCATCCTCTGCCTGTCCCCGAACAGCCTTGGTCTCTGATTGGTATGGACTTTATTACAGACTTACCCCCATCCCGTGGCAACACTGTTGTTTGGGTGGTCGTTGATTGATTCTCCAAGATGGCACATTTCATCCCTCTTCCTGGTCTTCCTTCAGCGCCTCAGTTGGCAAAACAATTTTTTGTACACATTTTTCGTCTTCACGGGTTGCCCACGCAGATCGTCTCGGATAGAGGCGTCCAATTCGTGTCAAAATTCTGGAGGGCTCTCTGTAAACAACTCAAGATTAAATTAAACTTTTCTTCTGCATATCATCCTCAATCCAATGGGCAAGTAGAAAGAATTAATCAGGTCCTGGGTGATTATTTACGGCATTTTGTTTCCTCCCGCCAGGATGACTGGGCAGATCTTCTACCATGGGCCGAATTCTCGTATAACTTCAGAGTCTCTGAATCTTCCTCCAAATCCCCATTTTTCGTGGTGTACGGCCGTCACCCTCTTCCCCCCCTCCCTACTCCCTTGCCCTCTGGTTTGCCCGCTGTGGATGAAATATCTCGTGATCTTTCCACCATATGGAAAGAGACCCAAAATTCTCTCTTACAGGCTTCATCACGCATGAAGAAGTTTGCTGATAAGAAAAGAAGAGCTCCCCCCATTTTTTCTCCTGGAGACAAGGTATGGCTCTCCGCTAAATATGTCCGCTTCCGTGTCCCTAGCTACAAATTGGGACCACGCTATCTTGGTCCTTTCAAAATTTTGTGCCAGATTAATCCTGTCTCTTAAAAACTTCTTCTTCCTCCTTCTCTTCGTATTCCTAATGCCTTTCACGTTTCTCTTCTTAAACCACTCATCATCAACCGTTTCTCTCCCAAACTTGTTTCTCCCACTCCTGTTTCCGGCTCCTCGGACATCTTCTCCGTAAAGGAGATACTGGCCTCCAAGAAGGTCAGAGGGAAAACTTTTTTTTTGGTCGATTGGGAGGGTTGTGGTCCTGAAGAGAGATCCTGGGAACCTGAGGACAATATCCTAGACAAAAGTCTGCTCCTCAGGTTCTCAGGCTCTAAGAAGAGGGGGAGACCCAAGGGGGGGGGGGGTACTGTTACGCCGAGCGCTCCGGGTCCCCGCTCCTCCCCGGAGCGCTCGCTACACTCTCGCTACTGCAGCGCTCCGGTCAGATCCACTGACCCGGTGCGCTGCGATACCGCCTCCAGCCGGAATGCGATTCGCGATGCGGGTGGCGCCCGCTCGCGATGCGCACCCCGGCTCCCGTACCTGACTCGCTCTCCGTCGGTCCTGTCCCGGCGCGCGCGGCCCCGCTCCCTAGGGCGCGCGCGCGCCGGGTCTCTGCGATTTAAAGGGCCACTGCGCCGCTGATTGGCGCAAGTGGTTCTAATTAGTGTGTTCACCTGTGCACTCCCTATGTATACCTCACTTCCCCTGCACTCCCTCGCCGGATCTTGTTGCCATTGTGCCAGTGAAAGCGTTTCCTTGTGTGTTCCTAGCCTGTGTTCCAGACCTCCTGCCGTTGCCCCTGACTACGATCCTTGCTGCCTGCCCCGACCTTCTGCTACGTCCGACCTTGCTTCTGTCTACTCCCTTGTACCGCGCCTATCTTCAGCAGTCAGAGAGGTTGAGCCGTTGCTAGTGGATACGACCTGGTCACTACCGCCGCAGCAAGACCATCCCGCTTTGCGGCGGGCTCTGGTGAAAACCAGTAGTGACTTAGAACCGGTCCACTAGCACGGTCCACACCAATCCCTCTCTGGCACAGAGGATCCACCTCCTGCCAGCCGGCATCGTGACAGCGTCCTTAAGGAGTTAACTGTATTGACCTACAGAATGAACAGATCATATAATTTTTACCGTAAAGCACACTGAGTAAAAAGGAAAAACCCTCCAAAAGTTTTTAAGTTGCATTTTTCTTTTCAATTTCCCCACAAAAAATAAAAAATTTTTGTTACACTGTACATTTTATGGTAAAATAAAAGGTGTCATTACAAAGTACAAATGGTCACTGTCACGATGCCGGCTGGCAGGTAGTGGATCCTCTGTGCCAGAGAGGGATTGGCGTGGACCGTGCTAGTGGATCGGTTCTAAGTCACTACTGGTTTTCACCAGAGCCCGCCGCAAAGCGGGATGGTCTTGCTGCGGCGGTAGTGACCAGGTCGTATCCACTAGCAACGGCTCACCTCTCTGGCTGCTGAAGATAGGCGCGGTACAAGGGAGTAGACAGAAGCAAGGTCGGACGTAGCAGAAGGTCGGGGCAGGCAGCAAGGATCGTAGTCAGGGGCAACGGCAGGAGGTCTGGAACACAGGCTAGGAACACACAAGGAAACGCTTTCACTGGCACGATGGCAACAAGATCCGGCGAGGGAGTGCAGGGGAAGTGAGGTGATATAGGGAAGTGCACAGGTGAACACACTAATTGGAATCACTGCGCCAATCAGCGGCGCAGTGGCCCTTTAAATCGCAAAGACCCGGCGCGCGCGCGCCCTAGGGAGCGGGGCCGCGCGCGCCGGGACAGGACCGAGGGAGAGCGAGTCAGGTACGGGAGCCGGGGTGCGCATCGCGAGCGGGCGCTACCCGCATCGCGAATCGCATCCCGGCTGGAAGCGGAATCGCAGCGCCCCGGGTCAGTGGATCTGACCGGAGCGCTGCAGTGGGGAGAGTGTAGCGAGCGCTCCGGGGAGGAGCGGGGACCCGGAGCGCTCGGCGTAACAGTCACACACAAAAAAAAAAAAAGCCCTCATATGGGTAGATGGAAAAATGGAAAAGTTATGGATTTTAGAAAGCGAGGAAGAATAAATAAAAACACAAAAATTAAACAGGCTTTGTCATTAAAGGGGTACTCTGGTGAAAACCTTTTTTTTCTTTTTTTTAAATCAACTGGTGCCAGAAAGTTAAACAGATTTGTAAATTACTTCTATTAAAAAATCTTAATCCTTCCTGTACGTATTAGCTGCTGAATACTACAGTGGAAATTCTTTTCCGTTTGAAACACAGAACTGTCTGCTGACATCATGAGCACAGTGCTCTCTGCTGACATCTTTGTCCATTTTAGGAACTGCCAGAGTAAAAGGAAATCCCCATAGCAAACATATGCTGTTCTGGGCAGTTCCTAAAATGGACAAAGATGTCAGCAGAGAGCACTGTGCTCATGATGTCAGCAGACAGCTCTGTGTTTCAAACGGAAAAGAATTTCCACTGTAGTATTCAGCAGCTAATAAGTACAGGAAGGATTAAGATTTTTTAATAGAAGTAATTTACAAATCTGTTTAACCTTCTGGCACCAGTTGATTAAAAAAAAAAAAAATAAGTTTTTCACCGGAGTACCCCTTTAACGACGCAGGACATATATTTACGTCCTGCGCCGGCTCCCGCGATATGAAGCGGGATCGCGCCGCAATCCTGCATCATGTCGCGTCGGTCCCGGCGCTCATCAACGGCCGGGACCCGCGGCTAATACCACACATCGCCGATCGCGGCGATGTGCGGTATTAACCCTTTAGAAGCGGCGGTCAAAGCTGACCGCCGCTTCTAAAGTGAAACTGAAAGTGACCCGGCTGCTCAGTCGGGCTGTTCGGGACCGCCGCGGTGAAATCGCGGCGTCCCGAACAGCTGACTGGACACCGGGAGGGCCCTTACCTGCCTCCCCGGTGTCCGATCGACGAATGACTGCTCCGTGCCTGAGATCCAGGCAGGAGCAGTCAAGCGCCGATAATGCTGATCGCAGGCGTGTTAATACACGCCAGTGATCAGCATAGGAGATTAGTGTGTGCAGTGTTATAGGTCCCTGTGGGACCTATAACACTGCAAAAAAAAAAAAAAAAAAAGTGTAAATAAAAGGTCATTTAACCCCTTCCCTAATAAAAGTTTGAATCACCCCCCTTTTCCCATAAAAAAAATAACAGTGTAAAAAAAAAAAAAATAAACATATGTGGTATCGCCGCGTGCGTATATGTCCGAACTATAAAAATATATCATTAATTAAACCGCACGGTCAATGGTGTACGCGCAAAAAAATTCCAAAGTCCAAAAAAGCGTATTTTGGTCACTTTTTATACCATTAAAAAAATGAATAAAAAGTGATCAAAAAGTCCGATCAAAACAAAAATCATACTGATAAAAACTTCAGATCAGGGCGCAAAAAATGAGTCCTCATACCGCCCTGTAGGTGGAAAAATAAAAAAAAGTTATAGGGGTCAGAAGATGACATTTTTAAACGTATACATTTTCCTGCATGTAGTTATGATTTTTTCCAGAAGTGCGACAAAATCAAACCTATATAAGTAGGGTATCATTTTAACCGTATGGACCTACAGAATAATGATAAGGTGTAATTTTTTACCGAAATATGCACTGCGTAGAAACGGAAGCCCCCAAAAGTTACAAAATGGCGTTTTTTTCCGATTTTGTCGCACACTCATTTTTTTTTCCGTTTTGCCGTGCATTTTTGGGTAAAATGACTAATGTCACGGCAAAGTAGAATTGGCGACGCAAAAAATAAGCCATAATATGGATTTTTAGGTGGAAAATTGAAAGAGTTATGATTTTTAAAAGGTAAGGAGGAAAAAACTAAAGTGCAAAAACGGAAAAACCCTGAGTCCTTAAGGGGTTAAAGCCAAAATGGGTTAAATGTTCAAACAAAATGTAAACAACCACATTATTAAAGATATTTAATTTTCATCAGTAACAACATATAAAAAGCTTTTGGATCTGACAGTGCCCATTTAAAATGTTTAAATAGACATAATTTACAAATCTGTTTAACAGATTAACACATTTTTTTCCAGAGTTTTCCTTTAAAATTACTTACAATTATATTGCTAGTATACTTGTAACTAGAAATGCTACAATAATCTGAGTTATAGTAGGTAGGTAGCACAATACTAAAAACATTTGATTTCAAATAATTGTCAATAATTTGATATGTGCCATGTAATTAAATGTAGTTGGCAGCTAAAAATAAAAATAAGCCAATAAATGACAGCATATTAGATAGATAGATAGCTAAAGGAGATAGACAAATAGTGGATAGATAAATAAATACATAAATAAAAAGTATTTAAGCGTATAGATTGATGGTGCTAGAAGAGAGATTTGGCGGCCTAAGCACTGAACTGCCAAATGTTGTCCAGTTTGACAATTCACTGGTGCATCAAATTGGAACTTGGCTTGGATTTCTGCATTTTCTGATATGTGTCTAGATGCTTAAAAGAGTTTTATCTGCAGGATTGCTAATAAAAATTATACCTTTCCCATTTTCATGTATAATCTTTTGCTATAAGAATTTACTTGGATCACTAGGCCTTCAAGGCAAGTAAGGCTACTTTCACACTGAGTATTCATCTGTTATTAAACATCCGTTTTCTGTGTAAATACGGATGTATAATAATGGATGCAATAACAGGTGCTAACGGCTGAATAATGTCAAAATAACGGGCATATTAATCCATTAAGACCCGTTATAACATCCCTCATGTACGTCCGTTTTAACATCACTGCCTACAGACTCCCACAGCCGGGACTACTACTACTCCCATCATGGAATAGACTTGTTTCCATGATGGGAGTAATAGTTCCCCAGCTGTGGGAGTCTGCAGACAGCTGAGTAGGCTACATTAGTGTTTGTACTACAACCCCCATCATGGAACAGACTCTGTTCCATGATGGGGGTAGTAGTACAGGGGCTGAGGGATTGGTTGCATCGGTTCTCACTTCTGAGACCCGATGCAATTATAAGTTATTAAACATGGTAGCGGGCGGCATACTCCACTCCCCTGCCATGTGCGATTTATTTTACTTTCATTTTAAAATTCCCCCGCTGGGAGCCCTAAATGGCTGGTTACGGAGATGAGCAGTGGGGAATAGACTGGCATGTCCCTGCTGTGTGCTCTGATTGCACTTGGAGCAGGGCAGCAGCGGGGACATGTCGGGCAGCAGTGAGGAATATATGAAGGCAGCATTGGGGTACAGGTCAGCATTGGGGGTACGGTAGCAGGGAATGTAGCGCTATAACAGGGCACAGGGGGGATAGGTCCCTCCATTCTCTATTGCGCCTCTGTCAGATACAGAGATGAGCAGTAGGGAATGGAATGGCATGTCCCTGCTGTGCGCTGTGACAGTGCTAGAAGATGACTGGGCAGCAGGCAGGGAGGGAATCATACATATACACATGGGGGGGGGGGGGGAAATAAAATTAATATGCTTAAGGGGATGCACTGAAGTTTAAAAACCCCGCCGGGAGCCCTGAATGGCTCCTCCATACCGGTCATTCAGGGCTACCAGCGGGGAATTTAAAAACAAAAGTAAAATACATCGTACAACGCAGGGGAGTGGAGCATGCTGCCCGCTCCCCTGTTTAATAACTTCTAATTGCATCAGAAATGAGACCCGTTGCGATCAATCCCTCAGCCCCTGTACTACAACCCCCATCATGGAACAGAGTCTGTTCCATGATGGGGGTTGTAGTATAAACAATAATGTAGCCTCCCCAGCCACTGGCAGACTCCCGCAGTCGGGGAACTACTACTCCCATCATGGAAACAAGTCTGTTCCATGATGGGAGTAGTAGTAGTCCCTCAGCACTGCAGGAGTCTGCTGATGTCACCTCTTCTGAGCATGCTCAGAAGTAATCACGGATATTATAAACCGGGTGCAAACGGATGGCTCATCTGTTTGCCAAGATGTCATTGTATATAAATACTTGGGATTTCCTAATAAGTAGGAATTGTAGACCATTGATATATTATGCCTTTGCATGCACCTTACTTATCTTTCTCTAATAGCATTGCAGTGTTTTCTATAGCTGAAAAAAAAATGAATGGTAAGGCTATGTTCAGACAGGCGAATGTTTGCGGGAAAATTTGGTGCAGACATTCCCCCGACACGACATGCCAGCACTAGGATTGCTCGGAAATGGGCGTCTCATAGACGGCAATGCAATTCCATGCGGACTTGTCTAATCTTTCTGCGCACTCCGGATTCGGGATTTCCGCAGCAAAAACATCTTCTGCGGAAATTCTGTTGTGTGCATAGTGCAGCAGAATCCCATTGATATCAATAGGACTCTGCTGCAGAGCATACTCTCAGTGTTCTGATGGACGGAGCAGATTTCCGGGGGATAAACCAATTGTTTCTAGTACCACAGAGGCTTGGATCATTAGCGATAATCATTATGTCTATGGGCAGCTTGAGATAAATGTTTCTCTACAGCTAACCTAATTCATTACATTAATCAGAAGGTTCCTTAGAATGTTTTACTAAGGCGTTTGAATCCATAAGTTTAGATTTTTGTGTCTTTTTAGTGTTTAGATCTGCAGCAATTATGACATTACCTTCAGGCATGGTCAGCTTATCCTGTACCTGGATGCCGAGCTGCTTGATTGGTTTGAGAAGCCTTAATGCCTATGAGACTGACTTATCTATTAAATCATTTTCATGCCTTCCAGATCTGTGCACCGCTTCCTTGCAGGAGGGATGTCTCCCATGAATAAAAATAATTACACTTCCAGTTTCTGATGAGCTAGAAACGTAAAATGTGAGAGCAAACTAAACACTTTAGATTTTAGGTTTGCTTCCCCGAGGAAGCATAACTCCTATATTATAACAAGGTCCGCAGCAATGTAAGTGGAACACCTAGTGGCTTTTCTCTGCTTGGCCGGCTGTTAAGGACTTGAACTTTTTTTTTTAATATGACCTTAAAGGAAATGTGTCATCAGAAAGTGACCTATTGTTTAAATCAAGTTTTCATGTTAAACATATTGAGCAAGAATTTTTGGTGTTTTTTTTTTTTCTTCCAATTTTCTATTTCACTATATTTTAAAATAATCCTGAAATCTTGCAGACTTCAGGTTAAGAAAATCAAAAGAGGTTGTTATGAAACAAGCCTTTTTATTGCTTCTGTCCATGAATGCATGAAAGAATTGTTAGGCTGGGTATCTTGGTCAATCTTTTGATTAGTATTTTTTTTTTTTAGCCAAAACCAATATTGGAGAAAAATGATAATGGAACGATTAGCATTTCAAGGTTTTGGTTAAAAATACAGACCAAAATAATGTATGTGAACCCAGCCCAATAGGTTAGATCTACTTTGCAGTGTGTTTCGTTAGCTGCTTAATACATTTACTTGTGTTTTATTATCTTTGTAATGTATTTGATTAAACAGAAATACATTTCTCTACGTTCAAACCATTTTAGGTTAGTTGCCATTGGGTGTGCAGGAGCCAGATAAAGAAATATTTCATGCAGCATTTTTAATCTGACAAAAATACACAGGAGCGCAGCTATGTTGGATGGTCCATTGTCCACAGGTCTGGTCCCACGCTCTATTTTAGCCTGTTTCATATGGCATTCCTTTCCAGGACAGCTCCAATTGGCTGAACATATGTGAACATGGCCTCTGGGATATATTTTCTCTATGCCAAACAACCCCCTTGTTATCTGCTAAGGACATGTTGTGTATAGAAGAGTGGCCCCTTGGTCAGACCCTGTCTTATCTATAGCTGAGAGCTTTGTCCACTGTGGATGACATCCTTAGCTCCTGAGGCTGATGTGCCCATTTAAAAAAAACATATTTTTCTACTTCTGCTGTAGCTTTGTAATTGTTTATTTTCCTTTTTTTCCCCTACATACTGCATGACAAGCAGAAACACTAAGGTCCCTATCAGTTGCTCAGTCAGATTTCTGTAATGGCCACCTCTGCTCTTCTGCTTATCTTGCACATTTATGTCTGGACAGCAGGGGTGGGATCTGACCAGTACTCTCAGTTTATAAACATAGAAAGTGTCAGTAGAGCCATTTGACTCATCTAGTATGTCCAATATTCTGAATACTATTAATAGTATTATATGAAGGATAGCCTTATGCCTATCCCATGCATGCTTAAAGGGGTTGTGCAGTGAAAATGAACCTATCCCCTATCGACAGCTGGGACCCACTGTGATCTCCCGTATGGCGCTCTAGCTCTCACCATGCGCAATGTGGGATCGGCATGTGGCCTCCATGCATCTCTATGGGAGAGCAGGAGATACAGGAGACATTTACTCAGGTATTTCCGAATGGAGGACACATGCTTACACTCTCATTGTGCACAGTCTTCACTGCAGAAACCAGTCACAGGTGGGACACTGCTACAGATAGTGATTGGTTGAGCGGCTAATTTTACTATACTGCCTGGGCACATTCCTTAACATTTTTGTTTTTGCTGGACAATCCCTCTTCTCTGGTCCCCTCCCTTCCTCACACACATCTGGAACTTCTGGCTCTAAGGCTAGGTTCACATTGCCTTTCCCATCTGACCTGTTAAAGAACTCCTGGATGTAACAACTTATCCCCTATCCTAAGGATGGGGGATAAGTGTCAGATCGCGGCGGGTCCGACCGCTGAGGCCCCCATCCTGCGATCTCCAGCGATCTGGTTCTCAGCATGAATGGGGCCACCGCACGAATCGGCATCCGACACGCTCCCTCCATGCATCTCTATGGGAGAGCCGGAGCGCTGCTTTCGGCAATCTCCGGCTCTGCCATAGAACTGCATAGAGGGGGCATGTCGGCCGCAGCTTAGTGCTGTGGTCGAAACGGCTCCTTTCATGCAGGGACTCCATGCGGGAGATTGCGAGGGGCCCCAGTGGTCGGAACTCTTATACCCTATCCTTAGGATAAGGGATAAATTGGTACATCTTGTAGTTCTCCTTTATGGGTCTGATCGGCTCTTCTTTTTTTTTTTAGCAGATCAGACCATAAAATGAATCGGATGCAAACGGCTACTATCCCGACCTGATGGACCCCATTTGCTTGCATGAGGTCCGTTGCTGATCCGGTAATTATACAGGATGATTTAGTGCTTGCATTATTTTTTTCTCAGCTAAACTCCTGTCCTTCTGCCTGGATTGCCAATGGGTCTCCAAATAGCGGAGTCCTACGGCAATGTGAACAAGGCCTAAGACAAAAATTCTAGCATCAGTCATCCAACTTTGTTTTTCTCTCTGCTTTTATAGCTCCAACAACTTCCCACCTCTTTCTGCATGCTGCAAATGCTCAGCACAAGGAAGTAGTGTGCTTTGCCAGAGGAGAGAAGGCCAATAATATGAAGGGGCCTGAAGCCTTTGCTCAGTGATGCCAAGTATGGTGAGGGTGTGATGAGGGCAGATGGCATTACCCTAGGGGCAGATGGCATTAACCCCTTGTGTTCATGACGCCAGGGTGTGGTTTATCCTCTACACCACCCGAAGGTATACCGCTGGATCCTGGGCTAGGCACGGGGCAAATAATGACTACGATGCCAAATTACGGAACAATGGCAGCTTTACTGAGTCAGACAGATGTAACAGTCTATACAGCTTGGCTAGGCCCAAGGAGGTTACCAGGGACTTCAGAGACGACAGAGCTTGCTGGGACTTATAGTGGAGTTGGACAATTTGATGCAGGGCCACACTGACTTGATACAGAATACTTTACTGACTTGACTAGACTGACTTTACCCCGTTTGTAGCTTACCAGGCTTTGACTTGGACCTGGGGGGGTAGTGGACTTGTGGATCCATGGCTGTGTGGTAGACGTTAGGCCTCTTTAGGACACCAGACACTCTCTCCAGACTTGACCTCACTGCAACTCAGCACTGAGACTGAGGAAGCTCCACCCAGGGCTTATATGGGGGAGACTCAGGAGGGGTCTTATAAAAGTCATCCTGTAGGTCACATGGTCACTGGTACCTTCCCTAGTTTCAATCACATGACAACAGCACTTAAAGGTATGTCACATTTTATGTACAATACACTGAATAACATAGGCACTTAGGATTTATATACAGGACACAGGTGCAGGGGGGGGGCAGGGGTCACCAAATGGAGACTGCCTGACAGGGCAGCAAGGGTACATGGGTGCAACTCCTGTACTGGGCCACCACACAAGCTTTTGAGGCATATGCCCTCCCTTACTGATTTGTAGTGGCTCAGTGCCCCACTGTGTATTGTATTTACTTGGCTATGCTGGGACTTGAATTATCACAGTGATCAGAGGTGCATTTATTCATTTATAGGTTACTTAACAATCTGTAGTGCCTCAGTGTTCCACTCTGTCATTATTCATAACTAAGCTATTCTGGGACTTGTATTACCACAGTGATTCACTGTGTATTTTTGCATTACTTGGTTATGCTGGGACTTTTAGTATCTCAGGTAGGTTTTATCTTGTGTGTGAACATGACCTAAAAGTGTTCAACATTGTTGAAGTGTTATTTGCAAGCACCAAGCATACTGTACCTTCAACAACCACTAAGCATATTGTGCCACCAAGTGGTTTTTGTCACCATGCGGCATTTAAAACACTCTTGTTAAAAAGAGTCAAATTTGTAGCTCAACTGACAACAACAACTAATTGGGTCAATACCTTTGACTATAACGGGTCTAGGTGATCAAAGATGATGTTTTCCTCTGCCCAGTATTAGGCCCATGTGACCCATCTATTTTTCTAGAAACCTAATCCTAAACAAAACACATTAATAAAAACCTTCATTAAAGGGAAATTTGTTCTAATTGATGTATTTAATGGAGCATACAAGAAAAGCATATTTAAGAAAATGCAATCTTGTGCAGATTGACAGCAGGGTCATCACCATCTAGCTCCCTCATACCCAACCTGAATAGACCTTCACAAAGAGAATAAGATGACTTGTTATGCAGCAAAAAGAGTGGCTATTAATGAGAAGTGATGAGGTTTGTACTTTCATTTAATCCATGGAGCCCATTATGGTTTTAATTTGCCACTGGAGAGTTTCATTCTTCATCATGGTATAAAAAATCTGAAATCTTATATAATTAATGCCAACTTTTAATACAACTTTTATAAAGCTACACCCATTCAGGGAGTCTGGGAGTCACTGATGGCTCTTATTTGGCAGGCTGTAGATATGCCTGTATCAAATAATACATGATGAATTGGAAACTGAAGGAAAGCATTCCGAGGCACTGCAATTCTATTAATCTAACAGGCTGTATTGAATAGGCAGATTCAAGTCCACAGGTGGCTTTGTAAGTAGTAATTTATCGGATGATATGACCATTTTCAATCACCTTAATGAACATCTTAACAATATGCTCCTGCCATACTTTTCCACTCAAGATTATCGTTGTGATAGCAGCTAAACGGACATGATTGTACAACTGTTTTAAACTGTTTAAAATATTTAAGACATTTTAACTGTAAATGTGTATAGCCAGCCTAAATCTGACCTTACACAAAGCAATCAAGAAACCATGTACTGAAGAACAATCTGGATGGCTGTCTGCCATCTTGGTTCCTTCTTCTCTCCTGAGAGGATTCTCCTAACACAGCCTCATGTGCATTTCTACAGCTTAAATTTTCCATTAGGCTCTCCTGCATCCTACGTGATAGGCTGCTCCTTGTGAATTCTTACAAGCAGGTGGTGGGAGAGTTGTGAGAAGCTGTATCTCTTAGGAAGCATTCACATCACGATTTTACCATCCTACTTGTTTCATGATTTTTAACATTGAAATCATACAAATATGCATGCCAAGTCGTATCCATTGACTTCCATTCATTAACCCCTTAAGGACTCAGCATTTTTCAGTTTTTGGATTTTTCGTTTTTTTCCTCACCTTTTAAAAATTATAACCCTTTCAATTTTCCACCTAAAAATCCATATTATGGCTTATTTTTTGTGACAACAATTCTACTTTGCAGTGACATTAGTCATTTTACCCAAAAATCCATAGTGAAACGGAAAAAAAAAATCACTGTGTGACAAAATAGAAGAAAAACGCCATTTTGTAACTTTTGGGGGCTTCGGTTTCTACTAGGTGTATTTTTCGGTAAAAATTACACCTTATCTTTATTCTGTAGCTCCATACGGTTAAAATAATATCCTACTTATATAGGTTTGATTTTTTTCCGTGTACGGGGCAGTTTGAGGGATAATTTTTTGCGCCGTGATCTGAAGTTTTTATTGGTACCATTTTTGTTTTGATCGGACTTTTTGCTCACTTTTTATAAATTTTTTTATGATATATAAAGTGACCAAAAATATGCTATTTTGGACTTTGGAATTTTTTTTAAGTGTACGCCATTGATCGTGCGGTTTAATTAAAAATATATTTTTATAGTTCCGACATTTACGCACGCGGCGATACCACATATGTTTATTTTCATTTTTATTTACACTGGTCTTTTTAATGGGAAAAGGGGGGATTCAAACTTTTATCAGGGAAGGGGTTAAATCACATTTATTAACACTTTTTAAAACTTTTTTTTTGCAGTGTTATAGCTCCCATAGGGACCTATAACATTGCACACACTGATCTTTTACACTGATCACTGGCATGTATTAACATGCCATTGGACAGTGTTATTGGCGCTTGACTGCTCCTGCCTGGATCTCAGGCACGGAGCAGTCATTCACCGATCGGACACCGAGGAAGCAGGTCGGGATCCTCCCGGTGTCCTATAAGCTGTTCGGGAACAGCCTTAGGCTGGGTTCACACCACGTTTTGTTAAATATGGTTCACGTATACGGCTGGGAGGAGGGGGGCGGGCTTAATCGCGGTGCCCGCACTCAGCCGTATTCGGGAACCGTATTTAATGCATGTCTATGAGCCGACCGGAGCGAACCGCAGCCTCTGGTCGGCTTCGCTTTCAGCCGTATGCGGTTTCCCGACCGTAGGCAAAAACGCAGTCGACCATGTTTTTGCCTGTGGTTGGGAAACCGCATACGGCCGAAAACGAAGCTGACCGGAGGTACCGCGTCTGGGTACCGCGATCGGTGATGTCCTGCATTCCGACCCGATATGACGCGGGATCGTTAAGGAGTTAATGATAGACAACAAATGCATAAGCCGATATGACGCGGGATCGTTAAGGAGTTAATGATAGACAACAAATGCATAAGTTTTGATCCGCATCTGATTTTGTACGATTTAAGATCGGAGGCGTGGTTGACGATGATTATTCGTCCAGATTCAAAACCGGATCGAAATCGTGTCCGATTTTTTTTATTATTGAAGTCTATGTAAATTGCATGGAATCGTGTGACTGTGCGATTCTATCAGATTAATCGCACACAATTTTTTTGTACACATGCGCAGTAGACTTCAAAACACATACATTTCAATATATAAAACTTTATTGCCATTGGAATACATAATAATTTCAAAAAAAGGATCAGATTTTTATTGAAAATCAGATGGAATTTTCATCTGCACGATTTTTGGATATGATTTTAAAATTGGATAGCAAAGAAATTTTTACGTACGATTGTATACGATTTTTTGCAATCCGATTTCGTCTGTTTTTTCGGTCCGATAATCGGATGGTTAAATCGTGATGTGAACCTAGCCTTAGGAATACATTAGACTCTTAGCACACAGTAGTCAGAATGTGTTTGTAGAGTTTTGAAACTGCAGCTAAACACTGCACAGACTCACGTACAAAATGACTACAATCCTGGTCTCTTAGGTCAGAAGTTATATCTTGGAATATAGTCCAAGCTTATATTATCCTTTAGTTCACAGAAAGTCTTCCATGTAGGGCAAACTTTCTGTCTACACAAGAAAGCAAGATTTGCAATGGTGGTCAGGCTGGGGAATACATGACACAGCTGCCATAAGGAAAGGGTTTAAAATGTACTTTGGCTGGGAAAAAAAACTAAATTACCTATTTATTATTATTATTATTTATTAATAAAAAGTATTTACCACCAAGCAACTCTAGACTTCTAGAGGGAGGAGATAAGAGGGGAATTTTGAATCTTTGTCAAGGGCACCAATGTTGTTGAATGCCTCCCTTTAAAATCAGTTTTTTTGGTGTGCAAAAAAAATTAATAAATAAAAAAAAATAGATTTTTTGGGGGTGACTTTTTACTTTTGCACCACTCATACCATTTTCTTTTTCAAGTTGGTGGAGCTTAATGGCAGGGGTGTGGCCTCCCATAGCCAGACTGTTTTACTAAAATGGCATCAATTAAAGCAGAAATTTCCAAAAGCTCCTAGCTGGCCTAAATTTCTGCATGTGGACGTGTGCATCTTTGTATTAAGACTGTGTATGAAGTTCCCGTTTCAATAAATTTCCCCCATGTGTTCCCCTGACAAAGTTACTGTCATGAGGGCATTGCTATCATAATGATAAAGAATCCGCCAGGTGATACATTCCCTCTGAGCGAATGAAAACTATTAACACCTTTATAAATAAATGTTAGTAATAGATTCACACTAACAACTCAATGGAAGAGGAGGGAGTTTTTTTCTGTCAATTAAAATGAATAAATAAATAATGAAATGTATCAGCGCGGTATGTAATAAGCATAGGATTGATTTCACTGCAGTCTAATGATTAATAGAACCCATATGTGAGACAGAATCAGCCAGTTATTCAGGATATGATGAAAGCCGCAGTGAATTAAGTGATTTGATGTAACATATACTTTGAAGAGGATTCTTCTGAGATGAATAAACCATTTTGTATCTATGGCTCTATGCTAAACTCTAGTCTGATAGTATTTCTGTCACTTTTATGTGGAATAAAGCCTCATTCACATGGCACAGCCAAGTACACAGAGCCTGGACAGTAGTGTTGCTCACGAATATTCGCAATTCGAATATTATTCGCGAATATCGCATATTCGCGAATTCGCGAATTTCGCGAATATAGCGCTATATATTCGTAATTACGAATATTCGTTTTTTTTTTTTTTTTTTTTTTTTTTTTTCACAGTACACATCACAGTGATCATCCCTCTCTGCTTCCAGCTTGTGTGGTGTAAAGAAGGCTCTAATACTACTGTGTGAGACTGGCGCGCGAAAATTAACATACGCGAAAATTCGCATATGCGAAAATTAGCACATGCGAATTTTCACATATGCGAATTTTCGCGTATGTTAATTTTGTATATGCTAATATGCACATATGATAGTTTTCGCATACGCGAATGTTCGCATATGCGAAAATAAAACGGGAATATAACGAATATGCGAATATTCGCGAATATATGACGAATATTCGTCCATATATTCGCGAATATTCGCGAATTCGAATATGGCCTATGCCGCTCAACACTACTGGACAGCAGCACAATGGAAAGCCCTGTGGCATATCACAGAGACACACTTAAAGGGGTTCTCCGGTGCTTACACATCTTATCCCCTATCCAAAGGATAGGGGATAAGATGCCTGATCGCGAGAGTCCCGCCGCTGGGGACGCCCGTGATCATGCACACGGCACTCCGTTTGTAATCAGTCCCCGGAGCATGTTCGCTCTGGGACTGATTACCGGCGACTACAGGGCGGGCGGCGTGTGACGTCACGCCCCCGCCCCCGTGTGATGTCACGCTCCGCCCTTCAATGCAAGCCTACGGCAGGGGGCGTGAAAGGCTTGCATTGAGGGGCGGAGCGTGACATCACACAGAGGTGGGGGCGTGACATCACACGCCGCCGCCCTGTAGTCACCAGTAATCAGTCCCGGAGTGAACACGCTCCGGGGACTGATTACAAACGGGGTGCCGCGTGCAAGATCCCGGGGGTTCCCAGCGGCGGGACTCCCGCGATCAGGGATCTTATCCCCTATCCTTTGGATAGGGGATAAGATGTGTAAGCACAGGAGTACCCCTTTAATGCTAGGTACCCCAGTACTGGCAATACTCACCAAGACATCTCTGACACCAATAGGGTTGGGTGGTAGAAAGCTAACATATGAGATAATTCTCTCTATTGACATTATCTGACAGTGGAGAGTCAAGAACCTGACACACTCTTTAGACAGATGGACAGAAGCACAAAACACATTGGCCCTTATTTACTAAGAGTGTTGTGTAGGTTTCTTTGTGGGTTTTAATTCCCTACAATTTATTTTCCACAGTATTTACAAAGGTTCCCCTACATTTTCCACTTTCCCTACACTTTGCTTTTTTTACACCTGCTCTGATCTGTTGGGTTTTCCTCAGCTCAAATCCACCACATTTTATGTGGAAACCTTAGTAAATATGTTGGGTTTTTGTGAAAATGTCGGGAACATGCCCCTTTTCGGAGATCACACCCCTTTCCCCAGAGACCACGCCCCTTCTTCAGGTTTTCTTGGCAAAATGGAAAGTTAGTCTGTGTTTTTTCAATTCTGGCGCAGACAGAATTTCTGGCGCAATGTGACAGAATCTGGCGCACAACCCGACAAAAAATGTCGGGTTTGCAATAGTAAATGAGGGCCAGTGGGTTTTCCCGACTTTAGTGTAAGGGTGCATTCACACCACGTTTTTGAAATACAGTTCCCGTATACCTTTTCTATGTGAAAACCGTATGGAACCGTATTGGAAAACGTATGCATTGACTCTCCATTGAAAACCGTATGTAAAAAGATACATCAAGTTGTGTCCGTTTTGCATCCTGTACGGTTTTGTCAGTTTTTTTTCCTGTACTCAAAACCGTAGCCTACCATGGTTTTTGGTCCGGTTGAAAAACTGTATTAAACTGTATATGTTTTTTTTTTAACATGGGAGTCAATGGGAACCGTAAAGAACTGTATGTGCATACGGTTCCATCCGGTTTTCACCGTACGGTTTTAACTTTGCACAGTTTTTTTCTTGGAATTTCAATCAAACAAGTAAAACTTTATTCAAAATGGAGTGAAAAGTTAAAACGTATACTTTTTTTTCTTAAAAAACGGATGCAATCGGATGTCATTTTTCAAACCGTATACGGTTTATAACCGTACACACATTTGTACACATGTTTTGCTACAGTTTAGTCTGGTTTTGAGGAATCCGTTTTTCTTCAAAAACCTGATACGAGAACTGCATTGCAAAAACGTGGTGTGAATGCACCCTCAGGTGGACACCTTTAGCTTAGTAACCCCCCCCCATATGAAATCACAGTTTAGGCTTAATCTTTTTCTGTACAATCTGTACAGTAACAAATCCATAATACAGTCATGTGCAGGAGCCATAAAGGGAATAAGTCAATTCCTTATCCTACATAGGGGTCTTTGCAGCTTGTACCAATCTTTGTGCCGTTTCTACCATGTCCATTTCTAAAGAGAGTATCTAAAACACAGGGCAAGGAAATCCTTGCAGAGATGGTTATGGGATAGCTCCAGTGTCCTGCAAGTTATGTGCATGTGCCGAGTGTACATGATCTTCAGTAGAGTATTGATAGAATAAGGATGAGTTTCCTAAGGCTAGTTAGTAAAGCAAAGCACTGGTTCTGGTATAAATAGATAGGCTCCTGTGTGTGGCCATAGGGCAGCAGACCGAGTGATCTTATACCCACTGGTAACAAAGGAGGTGGTTAGGAAGAGAATTGATAGTTAGTGCTAGTTATGTGTCATGGAAGTCTTTGTAGACCTTGGCATTTTCAGCTGTAACTACCTTCTGCTTTCAAGGACCATGCAGATTGATTGTGAACTTGATGTAATAAGGAAGATTTATTCATGCCAGCCGGTATAATGCCATCTTCTTCCATGGACAGGTAAGAAAGAAGCAGTGTATCCTGAGACCGAGATAACAATCCATGGGTTTTCTTTTTCCTGCTGATAACCATTTTGGTTCAGTATATAATGAAAACTCATATTCATCAGCCACCTTTATTTCAGCTGTCAAATTTCTTCATGGTAGAGTGTGTGATAGTTCCCAGAGCAGTCAGGGGTAGGTAAATACATTGTTCCAATGAAAGAACGCGGAGTGAAGTGGAATGAACAATGAAGCAGAACACGGCTCCCAACCAACCTATTAACCTAGCCGTGCAACAACATTCTGAGCCTATTTAATAGCAATAAATAAATCAGGCCACATATGTAGAGGTTTTTACCTGTTCTTTACTTTTCCATACTTTCACTCTCATGTTATTGCTAGCAGCCTTGAGAATTTTTCTGAAGGGTCTGAATTTTTTTTTTTTCTAGTTTTAACCTGGCTAAACACATCCGACATTTGATGAGAAACCTGAAGACAAAGTGAAGCTGTCAGAATATACCATACAGTTTAAGATTCAAGAAAAATTAATTTAAAGGGGTACTCCGGCCCAGAGACATCTTATCCCCTATGATAGACATCAATATATCCCCTGTCATAGACATCAATATAAAATCTAACAAATTAAACACTAATGCAAGGCAAAATGATACAAACTTAAACATGATAAAGCACAATTTTGCGTTTTTTATCCTTTTTCCTGGAGTTGGAGGGAAACATGTCCGGCTGGTTTCATGCAGCAATATTAGGCTCAGTATTTTACATCAGTATTTCCAAAGAAAAAAATGTAATTGAAAAATTTGTACTTTTTTCGTGTTTTGGATCAACTGCGGGTTTTGCCTTACAAATATTGATGTAAGCCTGCTGTGTGAAACCAGCCTTATAATGATGCCATCAATATTTAGTGCATAAAATTGAGATACAATACTGAAACAATCCTAATAAAATACTGATGACATACTGATATGGACTTATTCATGTGCAACTGTCTTCATAGTTATGAGACCTCTGTAGTCATGATGGGAGCGCTCTTCCCTGTAGGTGGTGGTGAGGGGGGGGGGGGGGGTAGAAGCATACCTTATTTTTTTTTACTGGGTTGAAAAGCATAGTTGACTAAAACTTTTTAATACAAATGGATATCAATGGCCAATGTATGAGACTATATATTGGAGTTGTACATTTCCTATAATATACCCAAATGTGCACCACAGTCATTGAGTGAACAGAGCCTTACCACCTGCAGAGTGCTGCTACTACAGTTGTGTATTAGTTTGGTCGTGCACTACAGTCTCAGTAGATTGGCGCTTGCCCCGTTACACATTTTACCGTGTTAGTAGGTATTGACTGACTTCTTTGGAATTGAAATCCTAATGAGTTTCTTTTTTTTATTGGTTCCTGTTTTTGGCTCCATGTGAACTGGACCTTGATGAGGTAATGGAGTAACCTTCATTATCACCAATATGTGCGGTCAGGACAGTTAATTGTTATAGGAAAAACCATCCCCTTGTGTAAAAATTATCAACACATTCCTATGTACACACTAGAAGACAACAGTATTGATTTTCTGCAGAGAAGAAACTTCCCGACTGATAATGCTTTTGACTGATGCACTAGATTAGGATCATTTGGAGGTCACGAGAATACTGCTGAGAGTGTGGGATACTGTGCTTCCCGAATTACATTTAATGCAGGTTTGAGATAGAGTGAGGGACGTTTGACTGACAAGGATGTGTGTTGTCTCAGGTGCAAAATGAAGTAATGCAAAATTTAGGTCATGTAATAGTCAATAAGACAACAACACAGGCATGAAAATCAATTTGTTTCCTTTTCCTGACACATCAGAGAGGTGATGTGAACTTCCATATGACATGACATATTTTCATAGTCCTCATTCGCACGCTTTGCTATTAAACTGAAAAAGTTTTGTTTGCACCTACTGCTGGGTAATTTGTTTTTATATATTAGAGACTCATTAAGTGACTTTGAGATTACAGTGACACAAATGAGATCTCATCAATATCTAATTTGCGGAGCACCGTTGCGTGACCAAATGACAAGAATCGTTGCAACTTGCAAGCACTAGATAAAATATTGAGAGCACATAATGTTGAAAAACAAAAAAACTTACCACTGTATGTATGGATAAAAAATATCCATCAATGAAGATTTATTTATTTTTTTTAAATGCGGGATATTGAGTACATAGATTGGGGTTCATGGATCTCACTTGGTAACTATAGAACAGATCCAATATTGTTTGTAGTATTCAGGCTTAGGCCATGACTTATGTGAATGAGAGCTGCAGAGACCCCTCTTAATGAGATCCCCTTCTGGTAGAATATCGGTCACCTTAACCTCTGTCCATGAAGCTTCATGAGAATGACATACAGATAGCTTTTACTGTGAGCAGTCGATAGGGTGATAATCACTAATCCAATTGAGTCTACCGACAATTTCCTATGTCCTTGGGGGGGGGGGGGGAGGGGGGGATGAGTAATTATTTAAATGGGAATCTGTCACAACTTAATTTGAAACAGTTATAAGTGTGTTTGAATACAAAGCCAGGAATAGATTTTTAAAGAGAAATCTCAGTGTCTTCTTTATACAAGTCTTCCATTTATAATCAGTTTCAGGCTCTGTATTTAATAATTGTAATTGAAAACTTGAATATGTGAATACACCCTAAAGTGCAAAAAGTTCACACAGGCGTCGCCCTCGGTCCCACTCAGGGGCATTTATCAAAAGTGAACTTGTTTTTTGTTCACTTTAGATAAAAAAAAGTTGCAGTTTATCAAATGGCACTCAGAAGTTTATCAAATGGCACTCAGAAGTTCATGAATGTCTGATGACCTGCTCTATTTAAATGTTGCAGAGCAGTGGTGGGCCGTGCGACAATTGTATTAAAAGTCTCACGGATCTTAATACAATTGTCACATGGAGACATAAAGGGCAGGGTTGAATTGCCCTGTGTTTTCTTCTAAATATGGCCCATGCCACTTATTTTTGCAGAAAAGTTGCACAGTCAAATAGTTACCACTGCACAAAGTGATCTAAATCAGATTACTTTGTAGTAATACAAATTAAATGTTCTAAATGATATGTTGCAGGAAAAGTTGCAGGGAACCAGCCTGTGCCTTTTCCTGCGACAAATATGATGAAAAAAGCTTTCTAAATTGCTTGATAAATTCCCCTCAATGTACCCATAATTGGTCAAAGCACAACTACCACTGGTTCTCATGGATCCCGTTGACTTGAATGGAGTCCATCAAGTGTCCGGTATTTTACAGGAGTTGAGCAGAAAAAAAACACAAGACAACACTGAACTTTTGTGGTCATCTAGAAGTCTGCACTCCTGAAGGTCCTTTGCGTGTTCTATAAGTGTCAGTTGAATGTCCATTAAATCAATAGCTATTTTATCCCCTGTCCCCCTACATATGCACACCCAGCTGAAGCAGGCATGCATGTGTATGGGGGTGGTTGAAAGACATTGATTACATAGACATTTAGCTGACACTTACTGAAGATGTAAGGACCTTCAGGAGTGCATAAGTCAAAGCCAGATACCCACCTTGAAATGTCAGGTGCCTGATCCTTCTTTCATCAAAAATCTTCTAATAGGGGAGAGTTGGAGGGCCCCCATACACTTTAAATAGTCAGTCATGCCAAAATAAATAACTTTGGCTGACTTTTCTCTAAAGTTTATGGAGACTTTTAGATTAATTTGCTTAAGTGGCTTAGGTTCAGAGGTGCAACAAGTAACCATGGGTCCCATAGCAAAACTTAGAATGGGTCATCAGAACATTTTTATTTTTTTCCACAATAAATTTTCCCCATTGCTGCCCAAGTGATCTGTATTTATTAACTGCATGTCACCTCTTGGTGGAGATAGAGCGCCTTAGTTGCTGTGCCCCCAATAAAAAAAAAGCTTCTATGCCTGTTACCTTGGTAGTTATGCTCATGCTCAGGCTCTATTTATAGCCAGTTGGGGCTGGCCAATGAGGTTTACAGTGTTTACTCAACTTTATGCAAAAAAGTACACCTACAGTGGGGTAAAAAGTATTTAGTCAGCCACCAGTTGTGTAAGTTCTCCCACTTAAAAAGACGAGAGAGGCCTGTAATTTTCATCATAGGTATACCTCAACTATGAGAGACATAATGGGGAAAAAAATATCCATTAAATCACATTGTCTGATTTTTAAAGACTTTATTTGCAAATTATGGTTGAAAAATAAATATTTGCTCACCTACAAACAAGAAAGATTTCTGGCTCTCACAGATCTGTAACTTCTTTAAGAGTCTCCTCTGTCCTCCTCTCATTACCTGTATTAATGGTACCTGTTTGAACTTATTAGTATAAAAGACACCTGTCCACAACCTCAAACAGTCACACTCCAAACTCCACTATGGCCAAGACCAAAGAGCTGTCGAAGGACACCAGAGACAAAATTGTAGACCTGCACCAGGCTGGGAAGACTGAATCTGCACTAGGCAAGCAGCTTGGTGTGAAGAAATCAGCAGTGGGAGCAATTATTAGAAAATGGAAGACATACAAGACCACTAATAATCTCCCTCGATCTAGGGCTCCACGCAAGATTTCACCCCCTGGTGTCAAAATGATCACAATAACGGTGAGAAAAAATCCCAGAACCCCACGGGGGGACCTAGTGAATGACCTGCAGAGAGCTGGGACCAAATTAACAAAGGTTACCATTAGAAACACACTGCACCACCAGGGACTCAAATCATGCAGTGCCAGACGTGTCCCCCTGCTTAAGCCAGTACATGTCCGGACCCATCTAAAGTTTGCTAGAGAGAATTTGGATGATCCAGAAAAGTATTGGGAGAATGTCAGATAGTCAGATGAAACCAAAGTAGAACTTTTTGGTAAAAACTCAACTTGTCATGTTTGGATGCAACTCAGCATTCTTTCTCCTCCAAAGTACACCATACCTACTGTGCTTTGGGGCTCTTTTCTGCTAAGGGACCAGGACGACTGATCTGTGTAAAGGAAAGAATGAATGGGGCCATGTATCGTGAGATTTTGAGTGAAAACCTCCTTCCATCAGCAAGGGCATTGAAGATGAAACGTGGCAATTCAGCATGACAATTATCCCAAACACACCGCCCGGGCAATGAAGGAGTGGCTTCATAAGAAGCATTTCAAGGCTTCTTCCGTGTTGCCCAGCAACAGCCCCAAAACATCACCGCTCTGGAGGAGATCTGCATGGAGGAATGGGCCAAAATACCAGCAACAGTGTGTGAAAACCTTGTGAAGTCAGAAAACGTTTGACCTGTTTGAACTGTCATTGCCAAGAAAGGGTATATAACAAAGTATTGAGATGAACTTTTGTTATTGACGAAATACTTATTTTCCACCATAATTTGCAAATAAATTCTTAAAAAATCAGATAATGTGATTTTATGGATTTTTTTTCTCATTATGTCTCTCATAGTTGAGGTATACCTATGATGAAAATTACAGGCCTCTCTAATCTTTTTAAGTGGGAGAACTTGCACAATTTGTGGCTGACTAAATACTTTTTCGTCCCACTTCACCAAAAAATCTATGGCGAAAAAAAAAAAAAAGCCATTTTTAAATTTTTTGCGACTTCCGTTTCTACGCAGTGCACTTTTCGGTAAAAATGACACCTTATATTTATTCTCTAGGTCCAGGCGGTTACAATCGATACCCAATTTATGTAGGTTTTATTTTATTTTACAACGTAAAAAAAAATTATAACTACATGCACCAAAGTTAGTATGTTTAAAATTGTTATCTTCGGACCCCTATAACTTTTATATTTTTATGCATTCGGAGCTATATGAGGGCAAATTTTTTTCACTGAGGTTTCTCTTTTTAATTGGTACCATTTTTGTTTTGATGGGACTTTTTGATTGCTTTTTATACATTTTTTTAGGGTATACAAATTGAACAAAAATACACAATTTTGGACTTTAGAATCTTTTTACATATACGCCATTGACCATACGGTTTAACTAACATGATATCTTTATAGTTTGGACATTTACGCACACGGCGATACCACATATGTTTATTTTTATTATGTTTACATTTTTTTATATGGAATTTGGGAAAAGGGGGGTGATTTAAACTTTTAGTATGGAAGGGGTTAATTTACATTTATTAACTTTTTTTTATACTTTTACTACACCATTTTTTAGTCCCCATAGGGAACCATTACATGCAATCTTCTTATTGGATACACTTTTCAATGCTATGTGATAGCATAGATGAGTGTAATCTGTGCTTGATTGCTCCAGCCTGCTGAGCCAGGCTGGAGCATCGAAGAAGAGATCAGACAGCGAGGAGGCAGGTAAGGGCCCTCCTGCCATCCTCTAAGCTGATCGGCACACCATGGTTTCACAGCGGTGATCCCGATCAGCCCGACTGAACTGCCGGGAATGCTTTATTTTTCTCATTTTAGACGTGGCAATCAACTTTGATCGCTGTGTCTAAGGGGTTGATGCTGGTCATGTCCAGCATTAGACACGGATCCCAACTGTTGATAGCCATTGGGACCACCCTGCTCTGACGCGGGGTCAGCTTGTGACCCCGCGGCATAGCAGGGGAGCAGGCTCAGGGCGTATAGGTACGCCTCGAGTCTCTAAGAGGTTAACCTTTCTGTTGATTATTCCAAACTGTGTTTGAGCCAGAGGAGACGTATATTACTGTTTTGCCCTAGCATATCTCCAGCAGTAGATTTGTTATAGAGAGAGCCCCTAATAAATAGCAATACATTTTTTTTTTTTTTTGCAATATACCTTATTAGAAAGTCAATTTTCTTTCTCTTGTTATCAAACGTTTTTCATAGACATACATGTCTATGGAGAGGGGAAGAAAGATGCTCTGTCCACCAGCTCTGGAGGACTTGCACATAAGAGTTGAAGTCGGCAGAGTAGAAATCTACTGAAAATGCTTTATTCAAGTCATGTAACTTGATTTAAGTCATTCACACACAGAGCAGCTTATCCTAGAAAAATCACCTGAAATGACAGGGAAGCTTTAAAGGTGTACTCTAGGAAGTACAGAGGCTGCACACACCTCCCATTTCTCAGCAGTAAAGAGAGCATGACCCATCAGTGCAGGACAGAAACCAAATGGTCTGTGTCTCTTAGAAGGGCAGGAGCTGCTTTCAGAGAGGGATTTGGACAGAGACAGAGTGGATGGCTGGATGATGTCATTGCCTCACTTCATGCATGTAAGTGAAAAGCAAAGAGGGGAAACTGCTCTATATAGCTAATAGGTGATATTTAGACAATCAAGCAGGCTGATGAGAGGGAAAGGTTGGACCATGTGTTTAGTAGGTCCAAGCTTAGGTTCCAAAGAGGATGGGAGTGATCAAAGATAAAGATTCTCAAGTGCCCTACAAAATGTAAAACATTTGTTTAGCAATAAAAATAAAAAAAAGACAAAGAAAAAAAACGGAAGCAAAAAAAAAAAAAAACACACGAAAGTAATGTTGCAGTTTTTCATTCAGCTTTTGAGCTGAATTGATTCTAAAGGAGTAAGAATATAAATATAAAGGAAGGATTCCTTCCTGTAACGTTATGTGCTCCGGCCCCACATGCTGGCCGTGAGCGCATGGTCCTGTCACCTGTTGCTGCTGGCGGGTCTGGGATTTGCATCGCGGGACATGCCCGTATGCGAATCCCAGTCCTTCACTCACCTGGTGCTTCTCCTGCCCCCGCCTCTGCCTCTGTGCACCGGAGCTTTAAGATTTAAAGGGCCAGTGCCGCCTGTCTACTGACTATTTGCTACGTTCCTGGCTATGCTACTGTGCCGCCTGTCCTGACCTCCTGCTATCCAGACCACGAGTTGCCTTATCCCACCTGTGCCTCGAATCTCCTCAACCGCCTGTGTGGTCGAGCCGCGCCAGGGGTAGCGACCTGGGTGCCACCTGCCGCAGCAAGTCCATCCCCTTTGTGGCGGGCTCTGGTGAAAATCAGCGGCACTTTAGACTCCGCTCCCTGGTACGATCCGAGTCATCTACCACATAGGTCCAGCGGATCCACTATCATCAGTGTTCCAGTCTACTGAAACGTGAGTGTTAGAGTAAGATCCGGCCATGGATCACGCTGAGGTACCACTGCCTGAAGTTGCGGATCTTCCCTCGTTGTGGTACATCAGTTTCCACAATTGGCGCGACAGGTGAAGCAACTTACCCAACTTTCTGCTATTATGCAACAGCTATTGGCCTTGCATCAACAACAGCAGCAGGTACTGCAACCTGGCCCACTCCCACCACCAGTTTCTGCAGTGTCTTCTGGCTCCCAGCTACATCTGCCTTTACCTTCTAAGTATAATTGTTACGCCGAGCGCTCCGGGTCCCCGCTCCTCCCCGGAGCGCTCGCTTCACCTCCTCCGCTGCAGCGCCCCGGTCACGTCCTCTGACCCGGGGCGCTGCGATCCTGCTGCTAGCCGGGATGCGATTCGCGATGCGGGTAGCGCCCGCTCGCGATGCGCACCCCGGCTCTCCTACCTGACTCGCTCCCCGTCTGTTCTGTCCCGGCGCGCGCGGCCCCGCTCCCTAGGGCGCGCGCGCGCCGGGTCTCTGCGATTTAAAGGGCCACTGCGCCGCTGATTGGCGCAGTGGTTCCAATTAGAGTTATCACCTGTGCACTCCCTATATTACCTCACTTCCCTTGCACTCCCTTGCCGGATCTTGTTGCCTTAGTGCCAGTGAAAGCGTTCCTTGTGTGTCCCTTGCCAGTGTTTCCAGACCTTCTGCCGTTGCCCCTGACTACGATCCTTGCTGCCTGCCCCGACCTTCTGCTACGTCCGACCTTGCTTCTGCCTACTCCCTTGTACCGCGCCTATCTTCAGCAGCCAGAGAGGTGAGCCGTTGCTAGTGGATACGACCTGGTCACTACCGCCGCAGCAAGACCATCCCGCTTTGCGGCGGGCTCTGGTGAAAACCAGTAGTGGCTTAGAACCGGTCCACTAGCACGGTCCACGCCAATCCCTCTCTGGCACAGAGGGTCCACTACCTGCCAGCCGGCATCGTGACAGTAGATCCGGCCATGGATCCCGCTGAAGTTCCTCTGCCAGTTGTCGCTGACCTCACCACGGTGGTCGCCCAGCAGTCACAACAGATTGCGCAACAAGGCCAACAGCTGTCTCAACTGACCGTTATGCTACAACAGTTGCTACCACAGCTTCAGCAGTCATCTCCTCCGCCAGCTCCTGCACCTCCTCCGCAGCGAGTGGCCGCTCCTGGGATACGCTTATCCTTGCCGGATAAGTTTGATGGGGACTCTAAGTTTTGCCGTGGCTTCCTTTCCCAATGTTCCCTGCATCTGGAGATGATGTCGGACCTGTTTCCCACTGAAAGGTCTAAGGTGGCTTTCGTAGTCAGTCTTCTGTCCGGAAAAGCCCTGTCATGGGCCACACCGCTCTGGGACCGCAATGACCCCGTCACTGCCTCAGTACACTCCTTCTTCTCGGAAATCCGAAGTGTCTTTGAGGAACCTGCCCGAGCCTCTTCTGCTGAGACTGCCCTGTTGAACCTGGTCCAGGGTAATTCTTCCGTTGGCGAGTATGCCGTACAATTCCGTACACTTGCTTCAGAATTGTCCTGGAATAATGAGGCCCTCTGCGCGACCTTCAAAAAAGGCCTATCCAGCAACATTAAAGATGTTCTGGCCGCACGAGAAATTCCTGCTAATCTACATGAACTTATTCACCTAGCCACTCGCATTGACATGCGTTTTTCTGAAAGGCGTCAGGAACTCCGCCAAGATATGGACTCTGTTCGCACGAGGCGTTTCGTCTCCTCGGCTCCTCTCTCCTCTGGTCCCCTGCAATCTGTTCCTGTGCCTCCCGCCGTGGAGGCTATGCAGGTCGACCGGTCTCGCCTGACACCTCAAGAGAGGACACGACGCCGTATGGAGAACCTCTGCCTGTACTGTGCTAGTACCGAACACTTCCTGAGGGATTGTCCTATCCGTCCTCCCCGCCTGGAAAGACGTACGCTGACTCCGCACAAAAGTGAGACAGTCCTTGATGTCTACTCTGCTTCTCCACGTCTTACTGTGCCTGTGCGGATGTCTGCTTCTGCCTTCTCCTTCTCTACAGTGGCCTTCTTGGACTCTGGTTCTGCAGGAAATTTTATTTTAGCCTCTCTCGTCAACAGGTTCAACATCCCAGTGACCAGTCTCGCCAGACCCCTCTACATCAATTGTGTAAATAATGAAAGATTGGACTGTACCATACGTTTCCGCACGGAGCCCCTTCTTATGAGCATCGGATCTCATCATGAGAGGATTGAACTTTTGGTCCTCCCCAATTGCACCTCGGAGATTCTCCTTGGACTTCCCTGGCTTCAACTTCATTCCCCAACCCTGGATTGGTCCACTGGGGAGATCAAGAGTTGGGGGTCCTCTTGTTCCAAGAACTGTCTAAAACCGGTTCCCAGTAACCCTTGCCGTAACTCTGTGGTTCCTCCAGTAACCGGTCTCCCCAAGGCCTATATGGACTTCGCGGATGTTTTCTGCAAAAAACAAGCTGAGACTCTACCTCCTCACAGGCCTTATGATTGCCCTATCGACCTCCTCCCGGGTACTACTCCACCCCGGGGCAGAATTTATCCTCTCTCTGCCCCAGAGACTCTTGCCATGTCCGAATACGTCCAGGAGAATCTAAAAAGGGGCTTTATCCGTAAATCCTCCTCTCCTGCCGGAGCCGGATTTTTCTTTGTCTCCAAAAAAGATGGCTCCCTACGTCCTTGCATTGACTACCGCGGTCTTAATAAAATCACGGTTAAGAACCGCTACCCCTTACCCCTCATCTCTGAACTCTTTGATCGCCTCCAAGGTGCCCACATCTTCACTAAATTGGACTTAAGAGGCGCCTATAACCTCATCCGCATCAGAGAGGGGGACGAGTGGAAAACGGCATTTAACACCAGAGATGGACACTTTGAGTATCTGGTCATGCCCTTTGGACTGTGCAATGCCCCTGCCGTCTTCCAAGACTTTGTCAATGAAATTTTTCGTGATCTATTATACTCCTGTGTTGTGGTATATCTGGACGATATCCTAATTTTTTCTGCCAATCTAGAGGAACACCGCCGGCATGTCCGTATGGTTCTTCAGAGACTTCGTGACAACCAACTCTATGCCAAAATTGAGAAATGTCTGTTTGAATGCCAATCTCTTCCTTTTCTAGGATATTTGGTCTCTGGCCAGGGACTACAGATGGATCCAGACAAACTCTCTGCCGTCTTAAATTGGCCACGCCCCTCCGGACTCCGTGCTATCCAACGCTTTTTGGGGTTCGCCAATTATTACAGGCAATTTATTCCACATTTTTCTACCATTGTGGCTCCTATCGTGGCTTTAACCAAGAAAAATGCTGATCCCAAGTCCTGGCCTCCTCAAGCAGAAGACTCCTTTAAACAACTCAAGTCTGCCTTTTCTTCGGCTCCCGTGCTCTCCAGACCTGACCCTTCCAAACCCTTCCTATTGGAGGTTGATGCCTCCTCAGTAGGAGCTGGAGCTGTTCTTCTACAAAAAAATCCTTCCGGGCATGCTGTCACTTGTGGTTTTTTCTCTAGGACCTTCTCTCCAGCGGAGAGGAACTACTCCATCGGGGATCGAGAACTTCTAGCCATTAAATTAGCACTTGAGGAATGGAGGCATCTGCTGGAGGGATCAAGATTTCCTGTTATTATCTACACCGACCACAAGAACCTCTCCTACCTCCAGTCGGCCCAACGGCTGAATCCTCGCCAGGCCCGGTGGTCTCTGTTCTTTGCCCGATTTAATTTTGAGATTCACTTTCGTCCTGCCGATAAGAACATTAGAGCCGATGCTCTCTCTCGTTCCTCGGATGCCTCAGAAGTTGATCTCCCTCCGCAACACATCATTCCACCTGACTGCCTGATCTCCACTTCTCCTGCCTCCATCAGACAGACTCCTCCAGGAAAGACCTTTGTTTCTCCACGCCAACGCCTCGGAATCCTCAAATGGGGTCACTCCTCCCATCTCGCAGGTCATGCGGGCATCAAGAAATCTGTGCAACTCATCTCCCGCTTCTATTGGTGGCCAACTCTGGAGACGGATGTTGGGGACTTTGTGCGAGCCTGCACTATCTGTGCCCGGGATAAGACTCCTCGCCAGAAGCCCGCTGGTTTTCTTCATCCTCTGCCTGTCCCCGAACAGCCTTGGTCTCTGATTGGTATGGATTTTATTACTGATTTACCCCCTTCCCGTGGCAACACCGTTATTTGGGTGGTCGTTGATCGATTCTCCAAAATGGCACATTTCATTCCTCTTCCTGGTCTTCCTTCTGCGCCTCAGTTGGCTAAACAATTTTTTGTACACATTTTTCGTCTTCACGGGTTGCCTACGCAGATTGTCTCGGATAGAGGGGTCCAATTCGTGTCTAAATTCTGGAGAGCTCTCTGTAAACAACTCAAGATTAAATTAAATTTTTCCTCTGCATATCATCCCCAGTCCAATGGACAAGTAGAAAGAATTAACCAGATCCTGGGTGATTATTTGCGACATTTTGTTTCCTCCCGCCAGGATGACTGGGCAGATCTCCTTCCATGGGCCGAATTCTCGTATAACTTCAGGGTCTCTGAATCTTCCTCCAAATCCCCATTTTTCGTGGTGTACGGCCGTCACCCTCTTCCCCCCCTCCCTACCCCCTTGCCCTCTGGTCTGCCCGCTGTGGATGAAATTTCTCGTGACCTTTCCACTATATGGAGAGAGACCCAAAATTCTCTCTTACAGGCTTCTTCACGCATGAAGAGGTTCGCGGATAAGAAAAGAAGAGCTCCCCCCGTTTTTTCCCCTGGAGACAAGGTATGGCTCTCCGCTAAATATGTCCGCTTCCGTGTCCCTAGCTACAAGTTGGGACCACGCTATCTTGGTCCTTTCAAAATTCTGTGTCAAATTAATCCTGTCTCTTATAAACTTCTTCTTCCTCCTTCTCTTCGTATCCCTAATGCCTTTCACGTCTCTCTTCTCAAACCACTCATCCTCAACCGTTTTTCTCCCAAATCTGTTCCTCCCACTCCTGTTTCCGGCTCCTCGGACGTCTTCTCGGTCAAGGAGATTTTGGCTGCCAAAAAGGTCAGAGGAAAAAATTTTTTTTTAGTAGACTGGGAGGGTTGTGGTCCTGAAGAGAGATCCTGGGAACCTGAGGACAACATCCTTGACAAAAGTCTGCTCCTCAGGTTCTCAGGCTCCAAGAAGAGGGGGAGACCCAAGGGGGGGGGTACTGTTACGCCGAGCGCTCCGGGTCCCCGCTCCTCCCCGGAGCGCTCGCTTCACCTCCTCCGCTGCAGCGCCCCGGTCACGTCCTCTGACCCGGGGCGCTGCGATCCTGCTGCTAGCCGGGATGCGATTCGCGATGCGGGTAGCGCCCGCTCGCGATGCGCACCCCGGCTCTCCTACCTGACTCGCTCCCCGTCTGTTCTGTCCCGGCGCGCGCGGCCCCGCTCCCTAGGGCGCGCGCGCGCCGGGTCTCTGCGATTTAAAGGGCCACTGCGCCGCTGATTGGCGCAGTGGTTCCAATTAGAGTTATCACCTGTGCACTCCCTATATTACCTCACTTCCCTTGCACTCCCTTGCCGGATCTTGTTGCCTTAGTGCCAGTGAAAGCGTTCCTTGTGTGTCCCTTGCCAGTGTTTCCAGACCTTCTGCCGTTGCCCCTGACTACGATCCTTGCTGCCTGCCCCGACCTTCTGCTACGTCCGACCTTGCTTCTGCCTACTCCCTTGTACCGCGCCTATCTTCAGCAGCCAGAGAGGTGAGCCGTTGCTAGTGGATACGACCTGGTCACTACCGCCGCAGCAAGACCATCCCGCTTTGCGGCGGGCTCTGGTGAAAACCAGTAGTGGCTTAGAACCGGTCCACTAGCACGGTCCACGCCAATCCCTCTCTGGCACAGAGGGTCCACTACCTGCCAGCCGGCATCGTGACAATAATGGTGATTCCAAATTATGCAGAGGCTATGTCACACAGTGCTCCATGCACTTGGAGCTCATGTCTGAACAATTTCTACCGGAACGTGCGAAGGTGGTCTTTGTCATTAGTCTACTGTCCGGAATAGCCCTGGCCTGGGCTAAACCCCTTTGGGACCGTGGTGATCCGGTATCCTCCAATTTGTCGGCTTTCTGGGCAGAATTTTGCGATGTCTTTGAGGAACCCGCACGTGCCTCTTCTGCTGAGACGGCTTTGCTGAACCTCTGTCAAGGGAATTCTTCCCGTTGGTGACTATGCGGTTCAATTCCGCACTCTAGCCTCAGAACTTGCATGGAATGATGAGGCCCTGTGTGCCACATTCAAAAAAGGACTCTCAAGTGGGATTAAAGATGCCCTCGCAGCATGTGATCCTCAATCTTCTTTGACTGAACTTATCCCCTTGGCCACACGCATTGATGTGAGTTTTGCTGAGAGACAGGAGGAACTGCACTTAGAGAGGGAACCAGTCTGAACACGGAGATATCCTCCCCTGGCACCAGTGTTCCAACATCCACCTCTATAGTTTCCTGCACCTCTTGCCGAAGAGGCTATGCAAGTGGATCGTTCCCATCTTACGCAACAGAAGAGGTCACGAGAATTTATGCTTGTATGCTAGCCCAGAGCACTTCCTCAAGGACTGTACAGTTCACCCACAGCGTCCGGGAAATGTCCGCACCTAGGGTACGTGGGAGAGGCGTCCCTGGGTTTGAATACTACCTCTCCATGCTTTACTATTTCTGTACAAGTCTTCGCTGCAGCCAAGTCTTCCTTCAGTGCTAAAGCATTTTTGGATTCTGGATCAGCAGGTGACTTTATTGATGCTTCTTTGGTCCACAAGTATCATCATCCTGTCACTCGGCTAGCCAAGCCCTTGTTCATCTCCTCTGTTAATGGACAAAATCTAGACTGTATGGTTCACTTCCGTACAGAATCTCTTGTCATGCAAGTGGGTGTAATGCATAAAGAAAAGATTGAATTCTATGTTCAGCCACACTGTATTTCAGAGATTCTTCTTGGCCATCTTTGGCTGCTACACCATTCTCCACAACTGGACTGGATTCGCTGGGGACAATCCTGTCAAAATCTTTGCCTCTAGCCACTTCAGCCTAAAGTTGTTTCTTGTCTTCCTCCTTTACCTGGCCTGCCGCCTCCTTACCAAGATTCCTCTGACGTAATCTGCAAGAAACAGGCTGAGTCTCTGCCTCCACATCGTCTTACGACTGCCCTATAGATCTTCTGCCTGGTACTGGTTCCTGAGACCAAAGCTATGGCTGAGTATATCCAGGAGAATCTCCAAAAGGGATTTATCCGTAAGTCCTCTTCTCCTGCTGGAGCTGTTTTCTTCTTTGTAGGGAAGAAGGATGGCTCACTCCGTCTATGCATTGACTACAGGGGACTTAAAATCCCGGTCAAGAACCGTTACCCTCTACCTCTTATCTCAGAATTTTTTACCGTCTACGTGGTGCCAAGGTATTCTCCAAGTTGGACTTGTGTGTAGCGCATAACCTCATTTGTATCCGCAAGGGAAATGAATGGAAAATGGCCTTCAATACTTGTGACGGGCATTTTGAGTACCTCGTAATGCCTTTTGGTCTCTGCAATGCTCCAGCAGTTTTTCAAGAGTTTGTCAATGATATCTTCCGTGATCTTCTCTATACCTGTGTTGTCATATACCTAGATGACATCCTGATCTTCTCTTTCAACTTAGAGGAACATCGTACTCATGTTCATCTGGTTCTTCAGCGACTACGGAAGAATCATCTTTACGCCAAACTGGAGAAATGCCTGTTTGAGAAGTCTAGTCTTCCGTTTCTTGGCTACATTGTCTCTCATCAGGGCCTGCAGATGGATCCAGATAAATTGTCTGCAGTATTGGATTGGCCTCATCCTTCGGGCCTATGTGCTATTCAACGCTTTCTGGGATTCTCTAACTATCTCTACTATTGTCAATTTATCCCACATTTTTCGTCTTTGGTTGCTCCAATCGTGGCTCTCACTAAGAAGACTCCTAATCCTAAATCTTAGCCTCAAGAGGCTGAAGAGGCCTTCTCCCATTTAAAGTCTGCGTTTGCCTCTGCTCCTGTGCTTACAAGACCTGATCCGGAAAGGCGCTTTTCTTTGGAGGTTGATGCCTCATCTATTGGAGCGGGTGCCGTTCTTTCTCAGAAAAACGCAAATGGCAAGACTGTAACTTGTGGGTTCTTCTCCAAGACATTCTCTCCTGCTGAGAGGAATTACTCCATTGGATATTGTGAACTCCTCACTATCAAGCTAGCTTTGGAGGAATGGCAACATTTATTGTAAGGTTCTTCTCATCCGGTCAGCATCTAATCCGACCATAAGAATCTTCTATACCTTCAGTCTGCTCAGCGTTTGAACCCCCGCCAGGCAAGGTGGTCACTGTTCATTTTTTGGGTTCAACTTCTTCATCCACTTCAGTCCGGCAGATAAGAACATCAGGGCAGATGCTTTCTCCGGGTCCTCGGACATCATTGGTTTGGACTCCACGCCTAGACATATTATTCCTCCTGACCGTTTGATTCCTGCCACTCATGCTGAAATTCAGCAAGTTCCTCTGGGAAAATCCTTTTTGCCCGCCAGATTGAGACACAAGGTACTGAAATGGGTTCATTCTTCATTGACAGCAGGTCATCCTGGTATACGCAAGACTCTACTCCTAATCTATCCGTCACCACTGGTGGCCCCATCTTGTCTCAGAGACATTCTTTTTGGTCACTGAAGAAAAAGCCCGTGGCTTTGAAACGCGTCTGACCTTGTCTAAAGCACAAAGACATTAAGTGTATATCACTTTAAAGAACCTATCCGCTCAATTACCAACTTGCAACTGCTGGATGCCTGCGGTATCGGGACCACCAGTATGCGCGCACTGCTAGCGCATCATTGGGACACGCACCTGTTGTCGGTTATTCATTCGCAGCCCCGGACGGCAGAGCTCCTGGACACCTCTCCTGGACACTACTCCGTTAGGCCGGACGCCACTCCGTGCCAGCCCAGGACACTCGGAGCCCCCGGAGAGCCACTCACCCCGACCAGAATACAGACAGGCACTGCATCCATCGTGGCTGTTGAGGAGGGTGAGTGGTGCTGTGCACCGCGATACATTCGCTACAATTATACTTACCGATTCAGCTTACTTGCTACTGTATCCAAGACCACAACACTGTTGCAGGACTTATAATTGATTTACCCCTGATAAGTGATACTATTGAGTCTCTGCAAGACTATACGATACTTGTGACACTCCCTGCATCCGCGTTATATTTGTGATATTTAGCATACAGCATTGATGGATTCTGCTTCTATTTCTTCTCAAGGAGATTTGTGATCATTGAAAAGAGACTTTTTATCTTTGCAGCGGATATTAATTTATCTTTTGTATTTTTGTGCTATATTTTTTATTAATATTTTAACATTTTATTGCCTTTCACCTGCCAGGGCCCTGCTAGGTGATTGGCTGTATATTATATTGTTCTACATAATAAATACAATTTTATTTTCACTAAAACAATTGGATCCACATTCTATTCACTCATTTTCTTTTTCCATACCCCTAGTGCTTTAGAGGACTGGTTTTTATATATTTTATATATATTTTTTCCTATATTAGATTAGGCCCCTTGGGTGGGGGTATCACCTTTAACCTCAAGCACTATCCTCTCTCATCATAAGTGAGCTACATATTATTATCTGAATTCTCATATAATCATAAGGATTCCGAGTCCATGAGGTCGTCTCCCTTTTTTGTTGTCTACGGACTCCATCTCCGTTCTCCTCTTCCTCTCCCAGTTTCCTCCGGTGTGCCTGCTGTTGATGAGCTGGTCCTTGACTTCTCCACCATCTGGCAACGGACCGGACAGTTGTTATCCCAGGCTTCTTCACGCATGAAGACGCAAGCTGATAAGAGTAGAAGACCTCCTCCGTCCTTCTCTCCTGGTGACATGGTGTGGTTTTAATCCAAGTACATCCACTTCAAGATACCCTGTTACAAGCTTGGTCCTCACTACCTTGGTCCCTTCCGGATTCTACAAAAAATGTATCTTGTCTCCTACAAACTCTGTCTACCTACTACGTTACTTATTCCCAATTCTTTCCACTTCTCTCTCCTCAAGCCTCTTGTCATAAACCGATTTTCTCAAAAGAATCTTGTCCCCACACCTGTCTCCGGCTGACGTTTACAAAAGTTAGAGAGATTCTTGCCACTAAAACCGTGAGAGGTAAACAATTTTTTTCTGGTCGAGGAGGGAGGGTTACGGTCCTGAGGAGAGATCTTGGGAGCCTGAGGAAAAGATCCTGAACCGTGACCTTCTCAGGAGTTTTCTGAGTCGTAAAAGGAGGGGGAGACCAAAGGGGGGGGGTACTGTCACGTTATGCACTGCGGCCGCACATGCTGGCCGTGAGCGCATGGTCCCATTACCTGCTGCTGCCGGCGGGGCTGGGATTTGCATCGCGGGATGCGCCCACATGCAAATCCCAGTGCGTCACTCACCTGTTGCTTCTCCCGCCCCCGCCTCTGCCTATCTGCTCCGGCATGTGTGTCCCTATCCCCTAGGGTGCGTGCGCCGGAGCTTTAATTTTTAAAGAGCCAGTGCGCCCATTAGTGAAGTAACATCTGTGGCTCATTGATAAATTCCTCCACCTCATACACTACCCTGCCGAATCTTTGTTGCCCCAGAGCCTTAGAGAAGGCATTGCTGTGTATTGCCTTACCGTGAATCATACCCTTGCTCCATTAACTGACCTTGCTCCTTTGCTGCCTGCCTATTGACTATTTTCTACATTCCTGACTACACACCTGTGCCTCGAATCTCCTCAGCCGCCTGTGTGGTCGAGCCGTGCCAGGGGTAGAGACCTGGGTGCCGCCTGCCGCAGCAAGTCCATCCCACTTTGTGGCTGCGGGTGAAAATCAGCAGCACCTTAGACTCCGCTCCCTGGTATGGTCCGAGTAATCTACCACACAGGTCCAGCAGATCTAGATCATCAGTGTTCCAGTCTACTGAAACATGAGTGTTACACTCCCTCCTGCTGTATCCACTCCTTTACACATAGTTTACTTATTGATTATCGAATTATTAAATAATAAAAAATATAACCCTATAATGTTATATTACCCTATAACATCATAATATCTATGTATAACATATAAATATTAGTTTTATGGTAATCGCAGAAGAAAAATACAAACATTTAAAGACAGAAGAGCTGTTTCCTGTTCATAAAAAGTACTCAAAACACTGGATGTACACCAAAATACAGTAGTATCAATGAAAACCACAAGTCATCCAATTAAAGCAAGCACACACACAGCTATGTATATGGTATTGCTATAACAGTAATGACTGAAGTTAAAAGGGAACCAGGCAACAGACATGGGCCACCAATCAAGCTGAGGGGCGGGACCACGGTTGGAGCGATGGGACCTGGTAATTATAATTCCCCTCCCAGGGGACTACTTACGGGGCGGCAGGGGGGAACTTTATAACTTCAAATCCTCACCATCCCTGGGGGCAAAATGGCCTCCGGGGATGGTGAGGATAAAGTTTTTACTATATGCAATGCATCAAGCGTTATATATGGTAAAACCTGCTGCTTGGTTTTCTTTAACACATTTGAACCACACAGTGAAAACTGCTAATCCCCTACAAACAATGGCAAATTAGTTTTCTTCTATTGGAGCTCAGAAACATGATGCACAGATCTGCAGAACGGTACAAAAAATTAAAATTAAATTAAATCCTGCTTAGATATGAGTGAACTTTTCAAAAATTTGATTCGGCCATTTTCGAAAAGTTTATATCGGGTCGAATTAATTTGCGGCGAACCTATATTAAAAACATCTATTTCTGGCCTACTGAGAGCCCCAATAGGGGTGTAGAACACTTTGCCTTGCTGTAAGACACATAGGGAGTGTGCTAGGTTAGTGAAATCATACTGTTATTCTCTATGGCATGCAGATTACAGGCATTGCCATTAGAATCGCTGCTGCAGAGCGTCTATGTTGCAGCAGGGAGACCATAATGTGTGAAAATTGAAGAGCCTAAAGAAATCTGTTATGTCATATTTCATGTAATGTCATGTGAAAATCACATTTTTTCCTTACCCATTCTGGTGAGCATAGAGCTGGCGGTCCTCCGCCAGGCGAGATACCACCTGTTCCCACACCTGCCTCTCAGTGCCCCCCTGACTATGGAAGTGCGAATGTTTCATTTAATCAGTTATGGTTCATTGCTATTGCTCCAACATTGGATTCTTGTGATAATTCCACAGGTAATATGACGTCAACGGCCAAAGGGCCTCAGTCTTGAAAAAATTACTACCTCTAAGATTAAAAGATGAAATCTCTATTGAAGAGGTATGTTAGCTAGTGCTACCATAAAAAAAAAATTTGGGCCAGGCCCAGCAGCAACAGTAAACCAAGGATTTCCTGAAACACAGTCAGGAGCAGGCATCTGCACTACCCAAGAGGGTTTAATAACCTCATACATTGCAAGATCAAATTTGAAATTTCAATTAAAGGAGTACTCCTGTTGAAAACTTTTTTTTTTTTTTTTTTTTAAATAAACTGGTGCCAGAAAGTTAAACAGATTTGTAAATTACTTCTATTAGAAAATCTTAATCCTTCCAGTACTTTTTAGGGGCTAAATACTACAGAGGAAATGCTTTACTTTTTAGATTTCTCTGATCTCATGACCACAGTGCTTTCTGCTGACCTATGCTGTCCATTTTAGGAACTGTCCACAGCAGCATATGTTTGCCATGGGGATTTTCTCCTTCTCTGGACAGTCCCTAAAATGGACAGCAGGGGTCAGCAGAGAGTACCCCTTTAAGCATGTATTTAGCTAGTGCTAAACATCCAAAAATTAAAGGCCCAAGCCCAGAAGTATCAGTAAGGCAAGTAGTTCCTGAAACACACAGGAGCAGTCAGAAGCAGGCATCAGCAGTACCCAACAGGCTTTCATAACCCCTTAAATCAAAAGATCAATGTTGAACTTTCTATTAAGCATGGATTTATTTAGTGCTAAACATCCAAAATTTAAAGGCCCAAGCCCAGAAGCATCAGTAAGGCAAGTAGTTCCAGAAAGACACAGGAGAAGTCAGGAGCAGGCATCAGCAGTACCCAAGAGATTTTAAAAACCTTATACATTGCAAGATCAATGTTGAAGTTTCAATTAAGCATGTATTTAGCTAGTGCTAAATATCCAAAAATTTGAGGGCCAAGACCAGAAGCAGCATTAAGTAAATTAGTTCCTGAAACAAACAGTCAGGAAAAGGCATCTGCAGTACACGGGAGGGATTTAATAAGCAATAAGATTGAAATATCAATGTTGAAATTTCTATTAAGCACTCACGTTAAGTAGTGCTAACATCCAAACATATTAGGCACAGGCCCAGCTGCATCCCAAAACAATCTAGTTGCTGAAAGACACAGCCTGGATCTGGCAGGAGGATGCGTACATAAGAGGGCTTTAATTTAAAGGGGCACTCCGGTGGTCAACGTGTTTTTCCGTTTGTGACGTACCCTATTTGTTTTGTTTAATTTCTATTCTTGTTGTTTAGGCGACTCTATTTCCGTTCTTTGTTGTCTTTTTATACCCCACTTTGTTTTCCTATCTTTGCTTCTATTTCCTGTTTCTTGATGTGCTGAAAACTACAAATCCCAGCATGCCCCATGCCTTGCTGGTTTGGGGCGGCTCCTAGAGGTGGCAGAAGCAATGTGAAGCCAATATGGATCACACAAATAGGAAATTGGTCCATCCAAAGAAGCAACATGTAATTCATTTGAGGATTTGAATTATTTAACTCAAGATCACCTGATAGCAGATTCAAGACTATATTGTGTCTGAATGCCACATCCTTGAAGTGGCTGAAGCAATGGGAAGCCAATATGGATCATACAAATAGGAAATTGGTCCATCCCAACAAGCAACATGTAACTCATTCGAGGATTTGAATTCTTTAACTCAAGATCACCTGAATATATCTCAGAAATTCAGGCAGACACTCCAATTTTAATAGAAAGTAAAAATGAAAACCTTGAGACACTTTCATTAAAAGTGGATAACAGTGTTGAGTCACATGACACAGCAGTCACCTGTAGCCCAGTTCCATCAAATAATGGCTTGCACAAAATTGATATTCCCACAATAAAGAATAGACTGAATAAAAAAAGGGTAACTTCAGTGCTTATTAAAAGGTGTATTAGAAGAATTCTAAAGTTCTCTCAGTCAGGAGAAAATATTAAAGTTGTTTTAGGTATGTTGTCTGACGAAATACCTTTGTGTAAGAACAAGCGCATATCCAAAAGATTAGACCGAGCTATACTGCACTTAAGAAAGGCACATAAGACAGTTAAGAAATCTCTGCCACTTGTGGCCAAATCTGGAAAGAGCAAAAATATGGCCAAATCCTGCAGTGTACAGGAACACCTTACTGTTAATGGCAAAGAGGTAAATCCTAAACAGGTTGAAAGTATAATCATACAGATTTAACAGACAGAAGATTCCTTTAAAATTTTGAAAGTTGCTGAGGTACAGAAGTGCCCAACCACAGACAGAAAATGTCTAACAGAATCAACTCAAGTGATGGTTAAAGGGGTTCTCCGGTGCTTAAACATCTTATCCCCTATCCAAAGGATAGGGGATAAGATGCCTGATCGCGGGAGTCCCGCAGCTGGGGACGCCCGGGACCATGCACGCGGCACTTCGTTTATAATCAGTGCCCAGAGCGTGTTCACTCCGGGACTGATTACTGGCGACCGCAGGGCCGGCGGCGTTTGAGGTCATGCCTCCGCCACCCATGTGACGTCACGCTCCGCCCCTCAATACAAGCCGACAGGAGGGGGCGTGATAGCTGTCATTGCATACGGATGTGTCTCCCGAACGCCCCGCTGCGCTATGCTTGAAAATGCACCTTGTATAAAGAAATAAAGAAGCTTAGACCTGTTCACCTAAACGTGAGTGCCCCCGTGTTTCTTTCTATTTGGGTGATAGCTATCACGCCCCCTACCGTAGGCTTGCATTGAGGGGCGGAGCATGATGTCACACAGGGGAGGAGGCGTGACGTCACACGCCGCCCACCCTGCGGTCGACTATAATCAGACCCGGAGCGAACATGCTCCGGGCACTGATTGTAAACGGGGTGCCGCGTGCATGATCCCGGACGTCCCCAGCTGCGGGACTCCCGCGATCAGGCATCTTATCCCCTATCCTTTGGATAGGGGATAAGATGTTTAAGCACCGGAGTACCCCTTTAATGGAGCATTTGTGCAAGATTCCCAGCAGGCCAAAGAAAATGGCAATTCAGCTACAAAAATTTCACTTTTGACTCCTTACAAACTTACCATGTCCTACTCAGTTACTCCTGAAGACCGTTCTAGCATTACCAGTATTACTGTATCAGATAAAGAAAAGGCTATGCCAGTAGTTCCTTCTGTGAAATCACCTTAGGATGGCAAAGGAAAGCATATAGTAAGTTGCAAAGCAACTTATGAAGACTCTATAAGGCTGGGTTCACACCACGTTTTGTTAAATACGGCTCCCGTATACGGTTGGGAGGAGGGGGGCGGGGCTTAATCGCGGCCGTATTCGGGAGCCGTATTTAATGTATGTCTATGAGCCAACCGGAGTGAACCGCAGCCTCCGGTCGGCTTTGTTTTCGGCCGTATGCGGTTTCCCGACCGCAGGCAAAAACGTGGTCGACCACGTTTTTGCCTGCGGTCAGGAAACCGCATACGACCGAAAATCCACCCGGGGACCGGCGCCGAAGATCCACTTCCGGTCCGGAGGCTGCGGGCGACGAAGATCGACGGGCGGCAATGACGTGCGGCAGAAGAGGACCGCTCCCTGGATCCTACGGAAGCCGGTAAGTTGCCTAGCAACATCTGGAGGGCAACAGTCTGAGACCATTATACAGTGGTCTCTAACCTGTAGCCCTCCAGATGTTGCAAAACTACAACTCCCAGCATGCCCAGACAGCTGTTTGGGCATGCTGAAATATGCAGTTTTGCAACAGCTGGAGGGCTACAGTTTGAGACAATTATACAGTGGTCTCTAAACTGTAACCCTCCAGATCTTGCAAAACTATAACCCCTAGCATGCCCAAACAGCTGTTTGCTTGCATGCATGGATTTGTAGTTTTGCAACATCTGGAGGGTCACAGTTTGGAATAGTGGTCTATAAACTGTAGCCCTCCAGATGATGCAAAACTGCAAATCCCAGCATGCCCAAACAGCAAACAGCTGTCTCAGCATGCTGGGAGTTGTAGTTAAGTACCTCCAGCTGTTGCATAACTACATCTCCCAGCATGCCCTTCGGCAATCAGTACATGTTGGGAGTTGTAGTTTTGCAACAGCTGGAGGCACACTGGTTGGAAAATACTGAGTTAGGTAACAGAACCTAACTGAAGGTTTTCCAACCAGTGTGCCTCCAGCTATTGCAAAAGTACAACTCCCAGCATGCACGGTCTGTCAGTACATGCTGGGAGTTGTAGTTTTGAAACAGCTGGAGGTTTGCCTCCCCATGTGAACGTACAGGGTACATTCACACGGGCAGGTTTGCAGTAAGTTTCCAGCTTCAAGTTTGGGCTGCGGCAAATTTTTCGCCACAGCGCAAACTCCTAGCGGGAAACTCACCGTAACACGCCAGTGCGAATGTACCCTAAAAACACTACACTAACACAAAATAAAGGGTAAAACACTACATATACACCCCCTTACACTGTCCCCCCCAATAAAAATGAAAAATTTATTGTACGGCAGTGTTTCCAAAACGGAGCCTCCAGCTGTTGCAAAACTATAACTCCCAGCATTTCAGGACAGCCACTGACTGTCCAGGCATGCTGGGAGTTTAGCAACAGTTGGAGGCACCCTGTTTGGGAATCACTGGCGTAGAATACCCCTATGCAATCCCTAATTTAGTCCTCAAATGCGCATGGCGCGCTCACATTTTGGAGCCCTGCCGTATTTCAAGGAAACAGTTTAGGGCCACATATGGGGTATTTCTGTACTCGGGAGAAATTGCACTACAAATTTTGGGGGGCTTTTTCTCCTTTTACCCCTTATGAAAAGGAAAAGTTGGGGGTTACACCAGCCTGTTAGTGTAAAAAAAATAAAAAAATTTACACTAACATGCTGGTGTTGCCCCATACTTTTTATTTTCACAAGCAGTAAAAAGGAAAAAAAAAGACCTCCAAAATTTGTAACGCAATTTCTCCTGAGTACGGAAACACCCCAAATGTGGGCGTAAAATGCTCTGCGGATGCACAACAAGGCTCAGGATTGAGAGCGCACCATGTACATTTGAGGCCTAAATTGGTGATTTGCACAGGGGTGGCTGATTTTACAGCGGTTCTGACAAACACAAAAATAAATACCCACATTTGACCCCATTTTGGAAACTAAACACCTCACGGAACGTGACAAGGGGTATAGTGAGTCTTAACACCACACAGGTGTTTGACGAATTTTCATTAAAATTGGATGGGAAAATGAAAAAAAAAAAAAATTTCTCACTAGAATGCTGGTGTTGCCCTAAATTTTTCATGTTCACAAGGGAAAATAGGAAAAAAAGCCCCCCACAAAATTTGTAACCCCATTTCTTCTGAGTAAGAAAATACCCCATATGTGGATGTAAAGTGCTCTGCTGGTGCACTACAATGCTCAGAAGAGAAGGAGCGCCATTGGGATTTTGAAGAGAAAATTTGTCCGGAATTGAAGGCCACGTGTTTACAAAGCCCCCATAGTGCCAGAACAATGGACCCCCCCCCCATGTGACCCCATTTTGGAAACTACACCCCTCAGGTAATGTATTAAGGGGTGCAGTGAGCATTTACGTCCCACAGGTGTCTGACAGATTTTTGGAACATTGGTTCATTTGCACAGCCCACTGTTCCAAAGATCTGTCAAATGCCAGTGGGGAGTAAATACTCACTGCACCCCTTATTAAATTCTGTGAGGGGTGTAGTTTCCAAAATGGGGTCACATGTGGGATGGTCCACTGTTCTGGCACCACGGGGGGCTTTGTAAACGCACATGGCACCTGACTACCATTCCAAACGAATTCTCTTTCCAAAAGATCAATGGCGCTCCTTCTCTTCTGAGCATTGTAGTGCGCCCGCAAAGCATTTTATGTCCTAACATGGGGTATTTCCATACTCAGGCGAGATGGGGTCACAAATTTTGTGGGGCATTTTCACCCATTACCCTTTGTAAAAATGGTAAATTTGGGGATAAAACTGCACTTTAGTGAAATTTTTTTTTCTCATTTACACATCCGATTTTAACGAAAAGTCGTCAAACACCTGTGGGGTGTTTAGGCTAACTGGACCCCTTGTTACGTGCCTTGAGGGGTGTAGTTTCCAAAATGGTATGCCATGTGGGGTTTTCTGCTGTTCTGGCACCATAGGGGCTTTCTAAATGTGACATGCCCCCCAAAAACCATTTCAGCAAAATTCACTTTCCAAAATCCCATTGTCGCTCCTTCCCTTCTGAGCCATCTACTGCGCCGGCCGAACACTTGACATACACATATGAGGTTTTTCCTTACTCGAGAGAAATTGGGTTACAAATTTTGGGGGGCTTTTTCTCCTATTACCACTTGTAAAAATTGAAAAATTGAGTCTACAAGAACATGTGAGTGTAAAAATGAAGATTTTGAATTTTCTCCTTCACTTTGCTGCTATTCTTTTGAAACATCTAAAGGGTTAACACACTTACTGAATGTCATTTTGGATATTTTGAGGGGTGCAGTTTTTATAATTGGGTCATTTATGGGATATTTCTACTACAAAGGCCCTTCAAATCCACTCCAAAACTGAACTGGTCCTTGAAAAATTCCGATTTTGAAAATTTGGTGAAAAATTGGAAAATTGCTGCCGAACTTTGAAGCCCTCTGATGTCTTCCAAAAGTAGAAAAATGTCAACTTTATGATGCAAATATAAAGTAGACATATTGTATATACGAATCAATATATAATTTAATTGGAATGTCTATTTTCCTTTCAAACAGAGAGCTTCAAAGTTAGAAAAATGCAAAATGTTAACATTTTTCATCAAGAAATTATGCAAGTATCGACAAAAATGTACCACTACCATAAAGTAGAATAATTCACGAAAAAACATTCTCAGAATCAAATTTATAAGTAAAAGCATCCCAGAGTTATTAATGCTTAAATTGACAGTGGTCAGATTTGCAAAAAATGCTCCCGTCTTTAGGGTCATAATGGGCAGAAGCATCAGTGAGGCAAGTAGTTCCTGAAAGACACAAGATCAGTCAGGAGCAGGCATTCACAGTACCCAAAAGGGTTTCATAACCCTAATTGATAACCCAAGAGGGTTTCAGAACCATAATTGTGAAGTGTTGGTGTAGCAGCATGGTCAATCTACTCTGAGTTATCTGGCATTGGTGGGTGGAAATCCTGGCTGATCCATGCCTGATTCATCTTCACAAAGGTCAGTCTCTCCACATTTTTCGTGGACAGATGAGTTCGCCTTGGGGTGACTATGGCCCTGGCCGCACTTATCACCCGCTCTGATGGCACACTACCGGCCAGGCAGGACAGCTTTTCCAGGACAAACTCTGCTAGTTGCGGCCATAAATCAAGTTTTGCTGCCCAGGAGTCCAGCGGATCTTCAAGGTTTGTTGGCATGGCCATGTCAAGGTATGCCACCACCTGCTGGTTCAGGTCCTGCTTCATGTCTACCTGCTGCTGATCACTTGCTTCACTATGCGGGTGAAGAAAGCTACACATCAGCGACTGTAGACTTAGGCCTATAATAATGGAGCTGGTACTGCTCCTGCCACCCCTCCCCAGCAGCCATGGCAGTGGAAGGTGAGCGCAGAGGGCCCCCCGTGTAAGACCTGCGAGTGGATGGACCATGTTGCCGATAGGCATTGGCCAACTGACTACATAGGATCTCTCTGTAGTAGGTCAGTTTGTCCTCCCTCTCAATGGGTATAAAAAAGGCCCCCATTCTGTGACGGTAGCGAGAGTCCAATAAGTTGGAGAGCCAGAAGTCATCCCGCTGACGAATTCTGATAATTTGGGGGTCACTACGCAAGCATCTGAGCATGCATCGTGCCATTTGCACCAGTGACTTGGAGGGACTCCCTGCCTCCATCTCCACTGCATACTGCCATGGTGTGTCTGGGTCCTTTGTCTCGCCTTCCTCATAATAACCCTCTAGCTCCTCTAGCTGATCATGCTTCTCCTCTCCTGTCCGATGACTAGAAACACCGCCCATCTCATCAAACCTTAACTGTGCCCCACTCTGCCCCTCATCCTCCTCCTCCAGTTCAGCCCCCCACAGGGTTCATGTAGCCATGAGATGTAAGCGCAACGTCTCCATTGCCATGACCAGCCATCGTTTCAATCATTTGTTGTAGAAATCATTTGTTGTAGGAAATCCAGGCGACTTACAAATAATGTGACTTCCTCAAAGTGCCTGAGCAAACGGCAGGTGTCACGTATGAGCTGCCACTGGCTCACATTGAAATTACACAGGGGAGTACTCCTATCTGCTTGGATCATCAAGAAATCGGTGATGGCTTTTCTCTGTTCGGTCCAACATATGGAGGGGGGAATTCCAACGTGTGGCAACCTCACAAATAAGACTATGTTGTGGGATACCGTTCTGACGCTGCAGCTCAATGAGGATGTGCTTTGCGGTGTACGAGTGGCTGAAGTGCACGCACAGTTTCCTTCCCATTGTTAGGATGTCTTGCAAATGGGATGAAGACTTCAGGAAGTGCTTGACAACCAGATTCAACACGTGTGCCATGCAGGGCGCATGTTTCACACTTCCTTGTCGCAGCGCGGACACAATGTTCTTCCCGTTGTCAGTCACCATGGTTGCCATTTCCAGTTTTCGTGGAGTAAGCCATACTCCGATTTCTTGATGAATGAATTTTAGCAGTTTCTCCCCTGTGTGACTCCGTTCGCTAAGGCAAACCATGTGAAGAACAGCGTGACATCCCGCCGTGCCCTACAGTCTTACAGTCGTACACTGTCACAGGACCAACTGCCTGAGAGAGAGAGCGTTGAGGAGGAAGCGGTGTGACCTGTCCAAGTTGCTGTTGGGGCTGTGCAGGAACCACATTTACCCAGTGGTCCGTAAATGACATGTATTGTCCCTCTCCGTAGTTACAGCTCCACACGTCGGTGCTGCCGTGCACTTATGAACACACCGACAGGCTCAAGGACTGGCACACCTTCTCTTGTACAAAATTATGCAGGGCTGGTACTGCCTTCTTCCCACAGAAATGACGACTTGGGACTCTCCACCTCAGCTCGGCACAAGCCATCAATTCTCTGAAAGGTGCAGAGTCCACCACTTGAAATGGGAGGGACTGCAGCACCAGCAACTTGGAAAGGAGGACATTCAGCTTCTGCGCCATTGGATGAGTTGGCGCATATTGTTGTCTCTTGATATCCAAAGCGAAAGAAACATGCAAAACAGCGCACACCCAAAATATGCATGTATCAAAAAATCTTTTTATTAACACATATCAAAAGACAGACAGTATAGTTAAAAACACTTAAACGGGCCAACAACTGCCAACCGCACAAACAGGGGGAGCCCCCAAACAAGGGGAAACCCATCCAGGGCATCTGCCATTACAGTAGTGGTAGTTAGTAAAGATAGGACAGGACGGTCGATGGAGGAGTGACCAGGCAGGTGCCCCCATAAAGAACCCACTTGTTCCGTTGCCAGTCTGCAACTTCCCTGAGGTTTGTTTCAGATTAACAGGTACAAAAAAGCACACTACTTTTTTGTAGGTATGTGGTATGCACATAAGAAAGAAAAAAAAGGCTCTATAGTACACTTGGAAAACGTATTTTCGTAACACACCAGCCGGTGGTTACTATTCCCTGGCCTTTCACTGTATGTAGGTTTGTTTCAGATTAACAGGTACAAAAAAGCACACTACTTATATGCACATATGACAGAAGAAAAGGCTCTATAGCACACTTGGAAAACGTATTTTCGTTACACACCAGCCAGTGATTACTATTCCCTGCCCTTTCACTGTATGTAAGTTTGTTTCAGATTAACAGGTACAAAAAAGCACACTACTTACTTGTAGGTATGTGGTATGCACATATGACAAAAAAAAAGGCTCTATAGTACACTTGGAAAACGGACCTTAATACTAAGTTTTAAGGTCCGGTCAGAAAACCGGATACGGGTCAAAAATGAGCTGACCGGAGTAAAACAGTGACTCCAGTCGGCTCATTAAAGTCAATGGATTAGGGCGTCGATACGGCTGGGGTACGGGAGCACACGGTTTTCCCCTCCCCCAGCCGGATCCGGCACCCGTACAGTGAAAACGTGGTGTGCATGCACCTTAGTCTGCTCAGCTCCTCCTGCTCTATAACATGCTGCCTGCAGACTGGACCAGATTTCACAGTGACAGGTTCCCTTTAAAAATGGTGGAAGTCGCAGTCTTTTCTTTATACATTTCCTCCATTTATGACTCATAGCTAATTGTGAGAACTCAACCTATTTACATCAACAAATAGAAAATACTAATACACTCCTTTAAATGGGTTTACAGACACAATCTATTTCCTGTGATAAAAAGTTTAAAATGCAGATAGTTAAAATGGGGAAATGTTGATGAAGGGGAACAGGAGAATCTTAATAATGGTATTTATACAGAGCAAACCCGTAGATAACATTTTATATCATTTATGTGTTATAGAAGCCAAAGTAGTCTTTAACGCTGGCAGTATAATTTAACACAGATAAGCAGTAAAGTTTTCATTAAGCGCTATTCATCATTAAACATTACTACCTCACCCATCAGGAGTTAAGTCCAATATTATATGAAATCGTTCTTTATATTTGGTTTAAAAAAATTCTTCTTTTATTTGTTATTGCTCTTTTATCCATGATGTTCATAAAAAAAAATCCCAATCTCATTCCTGTAGCTCCAGTGGATAAGTAGAAGAATAATGCAGGGTTCTGCTATTGTACACTCTGTACATTCATGCCACCTGCCATTGTCACCTAGCATGATGACAAAAATGATTGCAATACTTTAATTCTATTTTCTGTTGACACTGAAAAATGTCCCATTATTATCAGTAACAGAGGTTCAAATGAGTCTACCTGATATTTTCTAGCACCGACAAAGGCTACAATAATCTTTTTTTCTTCAAGTTTCATTCTTGCAATGTCACCATTGTCATTTTCACCAATATCTTAATGTACAATCCTTCTATAGTTGCTAACATAAAAAAACAACATTTCTGTATGAGAAGCATTATGGTTAGCCTTACTCTATAGGCAAGGCTTTGTGCTTGTCACTTCTATATGTAAAATGCTGCCCCGTCAGCAGCACTGAATGTATTAAGAGGCGCCAGCATTTCAATAGATCCGCCGCTATTGTGGCCGCCCCTGAGGCAATTATAGTATATTATAATACATGCAATGGAGGTATGAGCCACACCCTCTTTCTGCTAAGTACACCCTCTTTTTTAACCCCTTAAGGATGCAGCCATTTTTAGTTTTTAGCATTAAATTTTTTTCCCCAACTTATAGCTATAACAACAGCTATAACTCTAATTTTCCCATCTACAGACCCATATGAGGGCATATTTTTTGTGTGAGACCAATAGTACTTGGAAATGACACCTATTACTTTTACATGAAATATGCTGCAAAACAAAAACAAAAAACTTTATAAGGTGAAATGGAAAACAAAATACAGTTTAGTAAATAAGGAGTTTTTTTTATGCCATTCACCGTGCTGTCAAACTAACATTTTATCTGTGTCCTTCAGGTCCATACAAATTCAATTAACCCCTTGCCATAAAACGCCATTTATAAATGGCGCTGCGGCATGGGAGGGTTATGAAGCTAGCTCAGGAGCTGAGCTCACATCATACCCGCACGGTCCCGGCTGCTATCAGCAGCCAGGACCCTTGACTAATGTCAGACATCGCCGTTCAGGCAGATGTCCGGCATTAACTCTTTAGTTTAAGTGAAAGTGAAAGCTTCCCGGCAGCTCAGTTGGGCTGATCGGGACCATCATGGTAAAATTGTGATGTCCCGATCAGCTAGGACACATCAGGAGGGTGCCTTATCTGCCTCCTGCGTGTCCGATCGGTGATTGATTGCTCAAAGCCTGAAATCCAGGCTTGAGCAATCAACAGCCGATAACACTGATCAATGCATTGCATTGCATCCCTATGGGGACTATAACATTGCAAAAAAATAAATAAAAAAAAGTTAATAAAGATGATTTAACCCCTTCCCTAATAAAAGTTTGAATGACCCCCTTTTCCCATAGCAAAAAAACAAAACAAAAAAAACCTGTGTAAATAAAAATAAAAATATGTGGTATCACCACGTACATACATGTCCAAACCATAAAAATATATAATTAGTTAAACCGCACGGTCAATGGCGTACGTGTATTTTTGGTTCCTTTTTATACCATTAAAAAAAAATGAATAAAAAGCGATCAAATAGTCTGATCAAAACAAAAATGGTACCAATAAAAACTTGAGATCACAGCGCAAAAAGAGAGCCCTCATACCGCCCCATACGAGAAAAAATAAAAAAGGTATAGGGTCAGAAGAGGACAATTTTAAATGTATACATTTTCCTGCATGTAGTTATGATTTTTTTCAGAAGTACGACAAAATCAACCCTATATAAGTAGGCTATCATTTTAATCATATGGACCTACAGAATAAAGATAAGGTGTGATTTTTACCGAAAAATTTACTGCGTAGAAACGTAAGCCCCCAAAAATTTACAAAATGGCGTTTTTTTTTTTTCATTCTGTCACACAATTATTTTTTTTTTTCGTTTCGCCATAGATTTTTGGGTAAAATGACTGATGTCAATACAAAGTAGAATTGCTATTGCAAAAAATAAGCCATCATATGGATTTTTAGGTGCAAAATTGAAAGGGTTAGGATTTTTAAAAGGTAACGAGGAAAAAACAAAAGTGTAAAAACACTATGGGGGGGGGGCGTTAATTACATTTTTTGCCAGGATGTGATAAGCAGCAGAAGTCCTGCAGGACCAGCCCTTAAGTGGAAATCTTGGTCCCAGGACTTGATCCCTGGGGAGAAGTGTCTGATCATGAGGGGTCTGTTCACTGGTGCCCCCTGCGATCAGACACTTATCCCCTATCCTGTAGATATGGGATAAGTTCAGTTCGCTCTGGTCCTGCTCCCCCCCCCATAAAGCCGGCATTATGAATGTCTGCTTTACACTGCAGCAGCTGTGTAGACTGGAAGCCACTTCTCCTATGCAATTCTATGAGACGCTATAGAAATGCATAGAGAAAATGGGTACTGGTCCATACAGCAACATCTCTGGGATGCGGACAGTCATACGGGACAACAGCTGGACCAAAACAGCATTGTAACCGGGAGGGGTGGCAAGAGCGATGGCAGTGTGTTGTTTGTTGTGGCATGCTATTGCCCAAGTGTAATGAAAAAAGTATTTTGCCCTGCTGCTTTAGGAGTTAACTTTTTTCACCCCCCCCCTTTTTTTATATGGATTAATGTGAGAGCTGTATGGTCTGTGAGAGCTGTGATTTAATAGAAGACCCCACAGATGTTCAGTATGCTATAACTATGGAAAAAGCACCCTGATGTTGGACTCATGTTTTTAACTGGTATTATATGCCCCTCTAACATTTCCAAAAGTTGGGTGAAATAGTAATGGTTTACCATGTCGTACAGGACTGCACTGTCTAAAAATTCCCAGAAAATGTCACTGGGCCCCTTCATGTAGCTTAAAGTGTATAAATACGAGTGAACACCACTAGGCATGGTGTCGATGTGCTCTGATCATTGTCACCAATAGTGTGTGTAGGTTCAGTAGGCGTACATTTCTATATGCAGCAACACTTCTACACATACGATGGGAACAGAGCGAACATACAACTCTAGTGATGTCAGTATGGAGGTGGGCCACTTGCTTCTGAATAGGACATGCCAGGACTTGTAAGTAGTAAGAAAGTGCTCGAGGAATTTTGGAAGAACTTAACACTTGTGATCAAGAGCATACTTAGAGGGTTCTGTTAGTTCTCCGATAAGCACTTAAACATTTTTTTGATGGAAGACAGAACTTTATTAAGGTAAGTATATAACTATTTCATCTACAGTAGTTTTGTTTCATTTGGTAGCTATGTCCATAAGACAGTTGTGAGAGTAATACACTACGTGGGGGTCGTGTAACTAAGAGATGATTAGAAGAGATATACGGGGGCTGCATATAGGAGCATTCTCACTAATGGCATGGAAATAAGATGGCAGAAGACGACAGTACAATTTGTAAAAATGGAGAAACAAATTTAATTTATTTAGAATAACATTTAGAAATTGAGGTTAACTTGGGAAATCAGTAGTATTGGGACTCAGTAAATGGAATAAATCAGTAAATGGAAAGAGAATGTGATTATGAACCTGGTCATACAGAATATTGACTGAGCACTTGGTGAACTTGTCATTTTTAGCACTAATTTTGTAAGATTTATATTTCTGTAGCCACGCTGCACCCTCTTGAAAATCTCAGTTAGATGTTCATGTCCACAATATATATGAGGCATGAAAAAACAGACAGTCTCTGCAATACAAAATGTTCTTTGTATGAGGGAAAGTGGAGGATGTGTCTGTGAATATGATCAACATCTAATCAGCATATAAATGATATTAGAAATTCATTGCACACTTATCTGTGAGTAATAAGGGCTAATTGCCTGTTTCTACTTAAGATGAGTAACCTACTGGATAAGATGACAGCTGATATTAGATTATAGCCTTCCAAGACAATTACATACTTACACACAGAAGAAAAAAAAATGTATCTGTATGTATGTATGTATATAAAACTCAATGTGTGTGTATGTATGTGTGTGTGTGTATATGTATGTGTGAGTGTATGTACATGTGTATGTTCCATAATAACGTCCAAATGGCTAAAGATATTAACATGAAACTTGGCACACATGTTACTTATATGTCAACAACAAACATAGGATATGTAATTTAACCCATACTCACTCCCATTTGCCTGGGTTGGGGTTTTTGTTTAAAGTCCCATACAAGTCTATGGGAAATATGTGTTGCTACATAACTTCCAAACGGCTGGAGATATTTCGATAATACTTGGTCACATGTTACTTATATGTCCACTTAAAATTCAGGATAGTTAAGTAAACCCTTAACTACCCCCAATTATGAGGGTCGGGGTTTTTGTTTAAAGTCCCATGCAAATCTATGGGAAATGTATGTTCCTACATAACTTCCGTATGGCTGGAGATATTTCAATAATACCTGGTGCACATATTACTTCTATGTCAAATAAAAGGATATGATAGTTAAATTAACCCTTACCTACACCCTTTTATAAAAAATGGGTTTTTGTTTCAAGTCCCATGCAAGTATGGGACTTCCAGTACCTTACTCCATAAGCTCCGCTCTGAATCTCCTGGTGAATGTGTCAGTCCAGCTGCAAGCCACACCCCATCTCACAAAGACACGCCAACTGTTTAAGCCCCACCCCTTTTATTATCTACCTTTTTGTGCATCGGTCTGGCTTGCAAATCCTGCCCAGTCCCACAAAACCCACTCCCCTTCTATTTTCAGCTTACAATCTCTTCATCACATATCAGTCCCACCTGAGGACAGGATATGAGGATGGGACATAAGGACAGGATATGAGGTCGGGACGGGAGGACGGGATATGGGGTTGGGATATGACAACAATATATGAGGATGGGATATAAAGTCAAAAGCTTCCTCCTTTGTTGATTTTCCTCCCCAACAAGGATTAAAGGAAAAACCGGGCAATGTCGGGTACTTAGCTAATTATATATATATATATATATATATATATATATATACTGTGGGGTTTTAGCTCAGGGATCGTCCAAACTTTGTTCAGGACACATTTTTCATGCAAGAGTAACCATGCCACAGCAGCTACCTTGTGAAGATCTGGCTACTCACCAGGTTTATTGGGTTGCAGGGATAACCAAACAAAGCCAGACAAATCCCTCAGAAACTACACTTTTATACACTACTCAAAATACATAAAGGGAACACTTAACCCCTTAAGGACCGGGGTTTTTTCCGTTTTTGCATTTTCATTTTTTGCTCCTTGCCTTTAAAAAATCATAACTCTTTAAATTTTGCACCTAAAAATCCATATTATGGCTTATTTTTTGCGCCACCAATTCTACTTTGTAATGACATCAGTCATTTTGCCCAAAAATCTATGGTGAAACGGAAAAAAAAAATCATTGTGCGACAAAATTGAACAAAAAAACGCTGTTTTGTAACTTTTGGGGGCTTCCGTTCCTACGTAGTACATTTTTCGGTAAAAATGACACCTTATCTTTATTCTGTAGGTCCATACGATTAAAATGACACCCTACTTATATAGGTTTGATTTTGTCGTACTTCTGGAAAAAAAATCATAACTACATGCAGGAAAATTTATACGTTTAAAATTGTCATCTTCTGACCCCTATAACTTTTTTATTTTTCTGTGTATGGGGCGATATGAGGGCTCATTTTTTGCGCCGTGATGTGAAGTTTTTAACGGTACCATTTTTCCATTGATAGGACTTATTGATCTAGGAATATTTTGGACTTTGGAATTTTTTTGCGCGCACGCCATTGACCGAGCGGTTTAATTAATGATATATTTTTATCATTCGGACATTTTCGCACGCGGTGATACCATATATGTTTATTTTTATTTACACTGTGTTTTTTTTTTATTGGAAAAGGGGGGTGATTCAAACTTTTAATAGGGGAGGAGTTAAATGATCTTTATTCACTTTTATTTTTTAACTTTTTTTTGCAGTGTTATAGGTCCCATAGGGACCTATAACACTGCACACACTGATCTTCTATGCTGATCACTGGTTTCTCATAAGAAACCAGTGATCAACGATACTGCCGCATGACTGCTCATGCCTGGATCTCAGGCACTGAGCAGTCATTCGGCGATCGGACAGCGAGGAGGCAGGTAGGGGCCCTCCCGCTGTCCTGTCAGCTGTTCGGGATGCCGCGATTAGCCGCGGCTATCCCGAACAGCCCGACTGAGCTAGCCGGCAACTTTCACTTTCGCTTTTAGCCGCGTGGCTCAGCTCTGCGGGCTATTAGAGGCGGGTTATATCAGGAGAGCAGGACCAAGGACGTACCGGTACGTCCTTGGTCCTTAAGGGGTTAAACACAATGCAACTCTAAGGCAATCATACTTCTGTGAAGCAACACTGATTAACAATCAATTTCACATGCTGTTGTGCAAATGGACCAGACAACCGGTGGAAATTATAGACAATTAGCAAGGCACCCCCAATAAAGGAGTGGTTCTGCAGGTGGTGACCACAGACCACTTTTCAGTTCCTATGCTTCCTGGTTGATGTTTTGGTCACTTTTTTAATGCTGGCAGTGCTTTCACTCTAGTGGTAGCATGAGACGAAGTCTACAACCACACAAGTGGCTCAGGTAGTACAGCTCATCCAGGATGGCACATCATTGCGAGCTGTGGCAAGAAGGTTTGCTGTGTCTGTCATCGTAGTGTCCATAGCATGGAGGCGCTACCAGGAGACAGTCCAGTACCTCAGGAGATGTGGAGGAGGCCATAGGAGGGCAACAACCCAGCAGCAGGACCGCTACCTCCACCTTTGTGCAAGGAGGAGCAATGCCAGAGCCCTGAAAATGACCTCCAGCAGGCAACAAATGTTTCTGTGTCCACTGAATCCGATTGAGCACATCTGGGACATCATATCTCTTTCCGTCCACCAAAGCCACGTTGCACCACAGACTGTCCAGGAGTTGGTGGATGCTTTAGTCTAGGAGGACATCCCTCAGGAGACCATCCACCACCTCATCAGTAGCATGCCCAGGTGTTGTAGGGAGGTCATACAGACACACTACTGAGCCTTATTTTGATTTGTTTTAAAGGACATTACAGCAAAGTTGGATCAGCCTGTAGTGTGGTTTTCCACTTTGATTTTGAGTGTGACTCCATATCCAGACCTCCATGGGTTGATAAATTTGATTTCCATTGATAATTTTTGTGTGATTTTGTTGTCAACACATTCAACTATGTAAAGATGAAAGTATTTAATACGATTAGTACATTCATTCAGATCTAGGATGTGTTATCTCAGTGTTCCCTTTATTTTTTTGAGCAATGTAGCTTGCCCTATCTATGCCACTGGAGGGCTTATCCCAGCCAGTGTAAAACACATGTACTCTGCAACCTTATAACATAGAGTTCACACTTAGCTTATCTTGTGTTACTCAGCCAGCTCATCTGACAATTCCTTTCCTGGGGAACGAACTCTCCTCTCGGTTTCCACGATAATGTCACCATCCACACTGGTGCCACTTTGTGTGTCCACCAGAGCCACCTGCTGTGTGCCCATCTGGCAAAGGGACACAGTGTCTCCCCCTTGCATCAATCTGCGATCTAGAGGAGAGCTCAGTCTACACTGTCTGACTTCCTTATAACACACTTCCCCTCTCTGCTAGCTTCATTAATCAGGCCCCAGGTGGAGGTTTCTCCCAGATCAGGTAGGGAAATACACCCTTTCCTTGCCTCAGTCTCACAAAATAGTACAGAGTACATGATCACTTTGTGACACCAGGGCACCCAGCTTCTCTTGGGCCAGACACGGGGAGTAAATGAACACACTGACGTCAGGTTATGGATAACTGTCTTTACTGAGCTGGTGCAGATGGTATTACACATACAGCTAGCCTTGGTGTGAAAATGCAGCTTAACCCCTTGGGAGCCTTATTGCCTTGTTGAGACTTGTGGTGCTTTCCCCGGACAGAATTATACTAACTTGAAACTGTAGATTAAATCCTGGTTGCTAGGGTCCTGCCAAGGTACTGGAGACTGTTCCGCAGAGGCATAAATTTCCTTGTTGCCAGTAACTCTTGCAGGATGACCAATTGAGAGATTAGACTTGAAGTAGGCCTCTTCTCACAGCACATGACACACAGCACACCTGAGCTAGGCTGTTGCTCAGGAGCCACTAAACTAGAGACTTACTAACTCCTCCCCTGCACCTCACTATATAGGGGAGACTTTTGGGGTCTCATTGGCAGGCAGGGTCACATGGGGTTCACTGCAGGGTTTCATGGGTAACACCCTTAAAGGGGAACTGGGGCCCTAAGGATAGGGGATAAGATGTCTGTTCGCAGGGGTCCCGCCGCTGGGGACCCCCTCAATATCTCATGCCGCAGCTCCTATCATCAGCCTCACGGAGCGAAGATCGCTCCATGTCTGATGACTCACTGAGATTGCGGGGGTCCCCAGCAGCGGGACCCCAGCGATCAGACATTTTATCCCACATCCTTTGTATAGGGGATAAGAAGTCTTAGGGTCCGAGTACTCCTTTAAAGGCATAATTACCTGGAAAACATAGATACATAGAACAATGATGAAATTAATTTACAAAAATATATTATTCTGATATTACAATACATACCTAATTAATCTGTCAACAGAACTTTAGTAGGCCCAACACCTTGTGCTGCCAAGCTGCCCGAGACAGTCCAAAACCACAGGACAGCTACTGGTGCTGGGACATCACATGCTCTAGTTGACCTAGGCTGTCCATCAATTACATAATGGACTAACCACAGGTAATACCACATTTCCCCTGCAGTGGTTGCATAAACAGATGTATGTGACCAGCTTAAACTGGAGGAGCTAGACTTACAACAGACAACAGGCCAGCTACAAGTCACCTGTCTTTATCTCTTTAAAGGAGTACTCCAGTCCTGAAAAAGTTAGCCTAGACTAAGGATAGAGGATACGTTTCAGATCGCGGGGGGGGGGGGGGGGGGGGGGGGGGTGGCAACCGCTGGGGTCCCCCATGATCTCCTGTAGGGGGCCCCGGCTCGCTGGCCAGAGAGCGCGTGTCTACCTCCGCACGAAGCGGCAGCTAACACGCCCCCTCAAGACAGCGCTATGGCAGAGCCGGAGATTGCCGAAGGCCCAATATGGCAGTATCTTCAGGTACAGTGCACACACACAAAAAACAAACAAAAAAAAAACCTTAGTTGTATGTATGTGTGTGTGCGGGGGGAGGGTGGTGGTCTTTGGGAGTTACTGATTCTCATTAAAGAGATCAAGTGGTGTATAGAGATATATTTTCAGGCAATGCTTTAACCCCTTAAGGACTGAGCCCTTTTTCACCTTAAGGACTGAGCCCTTTTTTGCAATTCTGACCACTGTAACTTTATGCATTAATAACTCTGGGATGCTTTTATCGATTATTCTGATTCAGAGATAGTTTTTTCGCTACATATTCTACTTTAACACAGTGGCAAATTTTCGTCATTACTTGCATCCTGTCTTGGTGAAAAAATCCCAAAATTTCATGAAATTTTAGCATTTTTCTACTTTGAAACTCTCTGCTTGTTAGGAAAATGGATATTCCAAATAAATTATATATTGATTCACATATACAATGGGGGAGATGTATCAAAACCTGTGCAAAGGGAAAGTTGTTCAGTTGCCCATAGCAACCAATCAGATCGTTTCTTTCATTTTGCAGAGGCCTTGTTAAAAATGAAAGAAGCGATCTGTTGCTATGGGCGGCTGGTCGACTTTTCCTCTGGACAAGTTTTGATAAATTTCCCCCAATATGTCTACTTTATATTTGCATCATTTTTAAGTGCATTTGGGGGGTCTTCATATTAGAAATATCCCATAAATGACCCCATTATAAAAACTGCACCCCCAAAGTATTCAAAATGACATTCAGAAAGTGTGTTAACCCTTTAGGTGTTTCACAGGAATAGCATGTTCTTGTAGACCCAGTTTTAGAAATTTTACAAGGGGTAAAAGGAGAAAAAGCCCCCAAAATTTGTAACCCAATTTCTCTCGAGTAAGGAAATTCCTCATATGTGTGTGTCAAGTGCTCTGTGGGTGCAATAGAGGCCTCAGAAGGGAAGAAGCGACAATGGGATTTTGGAGAGTGAGTTTTTCTGAAATGGCTTTTTGGGGGGCATGTCACATTTAGGAAGCTAAGGTGCCAGAACAGCAAAAAACCAAACATGGCATACTATTTTGGAAACTACACCCCTCAAGGAACGTAACAAGGGGTCCACTGAGCCTTAACACTCCACAGGTGTTTGACGACTTTTCGTTAAAGTCAGATGTGTAAATGAATTTTTTTTTCACTAAAATGCTGGTTTCCCCCCAAATTTTACATTTTTACAAGGGGTTATAGGAGAAAATGCCCCCCAAAATTTCTAACCCCATCCGTTCTGAGTATGGAAATACTTATGGACGTCAAGCCCCCAGCATGACGTCAAGCCCCCAGCATGCCCTTTGGTAGTCTGTGCATGTTGGGAGTTGTAGTTATGCAACAGCTGGATGCACACTTTTTCATAGAAAAAATGTGCCTCCAGCTGTTGCAGAACTACAACCTCCAGCACCAGAGACCCGATTGACCCGGAATAGCCGCAAATCGCCGGTCTGAATTGAGCGGTGATTTGCGGCGATCGCCGACATGGGGGGTCTCAGGACCCCCCCAGGGGTTTGCCGGTGGTGCCTGCTGATAGATATTAGCAGTCACCCCAGTCCGGACCCTGCCCGGCAAGCGGCGGGGACAGGAATTCCCCGGCATCCTTAAGGGGTTAAAGGGGTAGTCCTCTGCTCAGCATTTGGAGCAAACTGTTCCGAATGTTGGAGCAGGTACTGGGAGCTTGTGACATCATAGCCCCGCCCCCAAATTACCTTTACTTTAAAAGAGAGAAAACGACGTTATAACACCCAAACAAAATACTTCTCTAAAAGTAGGGGCCACCTATCTATAGATAGCTATCTCCCTATTAGTAACCTGCACTTTACTAACAAGGGACAAGATCACCAAAGATAGCTGGGGGAGATTAATCAAAACCTGTGCAGTGGAAAAGTTGCCCAGTTGCCCATAGCAACCAATCAGATTTCTTTTTTCATTTTGCAGAGGCCTTGTTAAAAATAAAATTGTTGTTTGCACTTTGTGTAGAGACTCTGGTTTGACAAATATGAGGCAGTGTTCTTCCTTATGGAGGAAGCGAATCTGCATACAATCTTAATGGGAGTCACATGAGTGATATACACAACAAAAGAAGCCAAGTAATGAAATTAAAAGACAATGCAGCGGTCACAATAGCAGATGGAACACACAATTGCTGTTTGGTGCGTAAACTTATTGATATGTGATGATGATATGTGACATCATATGTGATCGGCTGGACATTTTACTTGGATTGATCATCTATGATTAGGGGAACAGGGATGGACACCATAACAAACTCACTTTATTGTACATTGTTTTCTGAAACAGCTCATTTTAAAACAGCGCATTGTTTGGATAAAAACTGTCCTGTGTGTTTCTGAGTGATGAAGTTCTCTTACCTTTCCTTGGTCCTGTTCATCTTTCTTATCTACAGTTATTGTGCCAAAAAAGTTTATGTAAATGTATCTATAGTGTCATATTAGCCATATGAAGGTCAAAAGCGTATCCTTTTGGCCTTCATTACGATAGTACTATGGAATTGTGCAGTAGATTGTGCTGCTCCATATACTAGAGTATTTAACCCCTTAAGGACTCAGGGCGTACCTGTACGTCCTGAGTACGCTCCCGTTCTATAATGCGCCACGCGTTATAGAACACTGTTCCATGATTGGAGCAGTAGTACCTGTAGATGCGGCCGGATGCTCTTCTATGGTCCCCTGCACTGCCGTGTATATACACCTATTCATATTTCCCGCAGAGAGTTGTGATTGGCCAGATGGTTCCAGCCAATCACAACCCTCTGTGAGAAATATGAACAGGTGTATTTATACGTCAATGCAGGGGACCATAGAAGAGCTGCCGGCCGCATCTATACATTGTACAGGAGGATCACAGGGGGTGTCAGGAGTGACATTTGCTGCAATCTGTCTATTAATGCAGGTACTACATCTCCCAGCATGGATCAGAATGTGCCCCATGTTGGGAGTAGTAGTACCTGCAGTTAAGGACAGATCACATCGGGTGTCTCTCCTTACACCCGCTACGATCATCCTTCTTCCCTGAGCGGCTTTCTTCTGAGCTCGCATCTCTGCTCTATACTCCGGCCTGCCGCTCACCATTCATATTTCCCACTGAGAGCGAGGATTGGCTGCCACCATCCATCCAATCCCCACTCTGGGCAGAAAATATGAATGAATGATGTGAATTTCTATTAACATCATTGGCCGGCCCGGAGTATAGTGCAGAGATGCGAGCGCTGTATAGATCCACTCTGCATCTTTGCTATATTATGGACGATCGAATCGGGTGTCAGGAGTGACACCCGGGGCAATCTGTCTATTAGTACAGGAACTACCACTCCCATCATGGAACAGTGTGTTCCATGCTGGGAGTAGTACTACCTAAAAAATAAAAACATAAAGAAAAAAAAGTGAAAAACACTGCCCGCCCACATAAATTGATCCCTGTTTAAAAATTGACATTAACATTTTTTTATTTTTTTTGTCTTTCAATTTTTGGGAGCGGGCAGGGACCAGAAAATTCAGTGCTCAATATAAAAAATGAATGGGGAAGGCATTTCATTAAAAAAAAAATTCTAGTTTTCATTCTAAATCATAATTTTTTTTAAATTTTCACTTTACTTTTTTGGTACACTGAATTTTATGGTCCCTGCCTGGTCCCGAAAATGGAAAAAAAAAAAAAATGATGTTAATTTTTAAACAGGGATCAATTTATGTAGGCAGGTAGGGCCCTTTTATAACTAATTTAAAATCTTTTGATATTATTGATGTATTTTAATATTGTGTTTAACCCCTTCCCGCTATAGGACGTATGCATACGTCCCAGCACCCGACACGTGCTGGCAGCGCAGGAGATTGGCAGCAGACCCAGCTGTCAATCACAGCCGTAGTCCTGCCGCAGCTGCCGGAGCCACGATCGCGCTGGTCCCGGCCGGATTAACTCCATAGATGCCATGATCAATCCTGATCATGGTATCTATAGGAGCGTGCTCCCCCTGTTCACCAACGGCGGTGCCGCCATACGATCGTGGGTCGCCATTGGTTGCTATGGCTGCAGGAAGTCAGATTATGACCTCCTGTCTGCCTGCTATGGAAGCCTGTGAGATCCAGCCACAAGCTGGAATCGCCAGGCTATACTGTGTGCAGCTGATCGGGTCATACTGTGCTGCAGTACAAATGTATTGCAGCATAGTATGCCTGTAAAAAGTGTAAAAAATAAAATAAAAAGTTCTTCAACAAAAGTACGAAGTGTAAAAAATAAAAAATAAAATGCCCCTTTCCCAATAAAAACCATGTATTATCACCAAAAAAGATCAAAAACACAAATCATTTACATAATAGGTATTGCCATGTCCATAATGACGTGTACTATAAAACTTTAATGTAAATTATACGGTAAACGCCGTAAAAAAAAACTAAAAAAAAAAAGCGCAAAAATCGCCAATTTTGGTGCAAATAGCGGAATAAAAAAGATCAAAAGTTAGCACGTATCGCAGAAATGATACCAATAAAAAGTACAGCTCATCCTGCAAAAAATAAGCCCTTTCTCAACGGCTGTTGGAAAATGAATAGCAGAAAAAGAATTTTGCTCAGAAAAGGAAAAAGAACATGAAAGCTATATCAAATGGGTATCGCCATAATCGTACTGACCCACAGAATAAATATAACTTCACTTTTACCGCACACACAGTGTACACCATAAAAAAATAAGAACAAATGCCAGAATTTTTCCAGTTTTTCACAATAAATGCTGCATGTGTCAACAAAAATGCACCACTTATTTAAAGACCAATATGTCACAAAAAAACTATCCCAGAATCGCTCTGCTCAGAAAAAGCGTTCTAAAGTTATTACCATTTAAAAAGATACATGTCAAATAAAAAAAATGTAAGTAAAAAATGGGTCCGTTCTTAAGGGGTAAATAAAGTGTGTGTGTATGTGTGTTTCACTTTTTTTCTCTCTATTTTTTAATTTTTTAGGTAGTACTACTACTCCCAGCATGGGACAGAATGTTCCATGATGGGAGCTGTAGTACCTGTACTAATAGACAGATCACCGCAGGTATCACTCCTGACACCCAATGCGATCGTCCTATCTAATGAAGAGATGGAATGTCTTTATACTGTGGGAAATATGAATAATAGGTATATATATATATATATATATATATATATATATATATACGGCATATACTCATACTATAGTGGGACCAGATAAGAGCGGCCAGCCACCTGTATCTATACATTGTACAGGACAATCGCATCGGGTGTCAGAAGTGACACTTGCTGAGATCTGTCTATTAATGCAGGTACTACTGCTCCCAGCATGGAGCAGAGTGTGCTCCATGTTGGGAGCAGTAGTACCTGCAGTTAAGGACAGATCACAGCGGATGTCACTCCTGACACTCAATGCGATTGTCCTATCTAGACACGAGAAAGCCGCCCACATCTATACATTATACATTATACAGGACGATCGCAGCAGGTGTCAGGAGTGACACCCGGGGCAATCTGTCTATTAGCACAGGTACTACTACTGCCATCATGGAACAGTCTGTTCCATGCTGGGAGTAGAAGTACTACCTAAAAAATGAAATACATTTTGAAAAAAAGTGAAACACACACACTTTATTAACCTCTTAAGGACCATGGGGGAGATTTATCAAAGGATTTAGACTGGTTTTTCCTGTCTAAATTTGTCACACAGAAAGTCGCAGTCTAAATATGCGCGACTTTTCTACGACTTTTGCTGTAGAGGATTTTTAGAACATGATGCATGCAAGTCTATTTTAGACGGAAATGCATTGGAAAATTCGCATCTGCCCAAAAATTCGCATCTGCCCAAAATGCGCTGAAATGTCAGACCATGTTGGAGCAGGTCTAAATGCAGTTTAAGCTGTAGACCCTGAAGTCTGAGCACAGAATTTATCAAGGGCTGTGAGACCTTTGATAAATTAGGAGCACAATAGACAGGAGACTACCACATACGCTGGTCTATAAGCATACCCAGAATAGACTAGATTAGTAAATGTCCCCCCATGTGTTTTTCCTGTTTTTGCACTTTAGTTTTTTCCTCCTTACCTTTTAAAAATCATAACCCTTTTAATTTTGCACCTAAAAAATCATATGAGGGATTTTTTTTGCGCCACCAATTCTACTTTGTAATGACATCAGTCATTTTACCCAAAAATCGACCGCGAAACTAATTGTACGACAAAATTGAAGAAAAAACGCAATTTAGTAAATTTTGGGGGCTTCCGTTTCTACGCAGTAAATTTTTCGGTAAAAATTACAATGTATCTTTATTCTGTAGGTCCATACGATTTGATTTTGTCGAACTTCTGGAAAAAAAAAACATAACTACATGCACGAAAATTTTTACATTTCAAATTGTCCTCTTCTGACCCCTATAACTTTTTCTTTTTTTTGCATACAGGGCGGTATGAGGGCTCATATTTTGTGTCATGATCTGAAGTTTTTTTCGGTATCACTTTTGTTTTGATCTGACTTTTTGATCGCTTTTTTTTTTTTTGGTATAAAAAGTGACCAAAAATACGCTATTTTGGACTTTGGAATTTCTTTGCATGTACGCCATTGACCATGCGGTTTAATTAATGATATGTTTTTATAGTTCGGACATTTATGCACACAGCGATACCACATATGTTTATTTTTTATATATTTTTATATGGAATTTGGGAAAAGGGGGGGATTTAAACTTTTAATAAGGAAGGGGTTAATGTGTGTGTTTTTAAACTTTTATTAAACTTTTTATTTTTTTTAGGAGACTTTTAGGAGGAATGATTTGATTCCTCATACAGATCCATGTGGTTCCATAAACCTACATTGATCTATGTGCTCTGCGCTCGAATGATAAAGCCTGGTCCTGCCACATTTAGAAGCCGCTGTCAGCTTTGACATCAGCGATCAAAAGGGTTAATAGCCATCCGTGGCGATCACTGCATGTTGGCTATTAACGCCAGCCCCTAGCTACAGGAATCAGCTAGGGGCCGGCCGATATGAAGAGGGCTCGAGTCGGGAGCCCACACCATACCCGGTTAACAGCCATACACGTCCATGGTCATTAACAGGTTAAGCACATTATTAAAATACATTACTATCAACAATTCGCCAAGAATTAATTTGGATCGAATCGACCTAATCAAATTTTTCAAAAATTGGCTCATCTCTAATAATAATGTACAACAAAAATAGAGAACCATAACCGCACACCCACCATATGTATTTTGATCCTTTTGCTTCTCAGCATAATTTAAAAAACTAACAGGTTGTTAGTATACATTTTTATCAAAAAGTACAAGCCCACTCGCCACGTCAAGGCCCCCTAGTCAGAGTGGGTCCCTAATCTAACACTGGTGTAGCGCCGGGCGGCGACCACCGCCTCCGCGACACCATGCCCACAGGGGGAACGACCCAGCGGCAAGTCCCAGACTCCAGGCCACGCCACCCTACAGACAAAACAGACAAAGATATTATAATAATCTCTTAGTGATTGATGCAGTGCGCAACGATCTATTTAGCATGTACGCCATACAGTTTTTATAACTGACGTATCACTTAAATGAATGCCTGTCATGTATGTCAAACAATGGCATCTATCACTCACATACTATTTTGACATCTGTCTAATGGATGATCATTATACACTGCAAAAAAAAAATAAAGGGATCACTAAGATAACACATCCTAGATCTGAATGAATGAACTAATCGTATGAAATACTTTCGTCTTTACAAAGTCGAATGTGCTGACAACAAAATCACACACAAATTATCAATGGAAATCAAATTTATCAACCCATGGGTCTGGATATGGAGTCACACTCAAAATCAAAGTGGGAAACTACACTACAGGCTGATCCAACTTTGATGTAATGTCCTTAAAACAAGTCAAAATGAGGGTCAGTAGTGTGTTTGGCATCCACGTGCCCGTATGACCTCCCTACAACGCCTGGGCATGCTCCTGATGAGGTGGCGGATGGTCTCCTAAGGGATGTCCTCCAAGACCTGGACTAAAGCATCCACAACACCTGGACAGAGTGTGGTGGATTGTGGTGATGGTGTATGGAGCGCAAAATGTTGTCCTAGATGTGCTCAATTGGATTCAGGTCTGGGGAACGGGCGGGACAGTCCATAGCATCAATACCTTCCTCTTGCAGGAACTGCTAACACACTCCAGCCACATGTGGTCTAGCATTGTCTTGCATTAGAAGGAACCCAGGGCCAACCACACCAGCACATGGTCTCACTAGGGGTCTGAGGATCTCATTTCGGTATCTAACGGTAGTCAGGCTACCACTGGATTCTGTTTCTGACCTTTTGAGTGGACACATGCACATTTGTGGCCTGCTTGAGGTCATTTTGGAGGGCTCTGGCAGTGCTCCTCCTTGCACAAAGGTGGAGGTAGCGGTCCTGCTGCTGGGTTGTTGCCCTCCTACGGCCTCCTCCACATCTCCTGATGTACTGGCCTGTAGTAGCGCCTCCATGCTTTGGACACTATGCTGACAGACACCGCAAGCCTTCTTGCCACAGATCACATTGATGTGCAATCCTGGATGAGCTGCACTACCTGAGTGCGGGTTGTAGACTCCGTCTCATGCTACCACTAGAGTGAAAGCACTGCCAGACTTCAAAAGTGACCAAAACATCAGCCAGGAAGCATAGGAACGGAGAAGTGGTCTGTGGTCACCACCTGCAGAACCACTCCTTTATTGGGGGTGTCTTGCTAATTGCCTATAATTTCCACCTGTTGTCTGTTCCATTTGCACAACAGTATGTGAAATTGATTGTCAATCAGTGTTGCTTCCTGAGTGGACAGTGTGATTTCACAGACGTGTAACTGACTTGGAGTTACATTGTGTTGTTTAAGTGTTCCCTTTATTTTTTGAGCAGTGTATGATGTATCTGCCTGTTCGGTCAGCTCTTTTCTAATGTGTAAGGTAGCCTTTAACCTACCCTATGTGGCACAGAGTTGGGGTCCTGTTGGCACTGTTTTCTGCAGGTGTGGTCGTCTCCATAGACAAATGACCGCATATGGTCTTTAACCTCTTAAGGACACCGGGGTTCCCCCCTCCCATGTGACTGTACAGGGTAAATTCACACGGGCGGGGGTTTACAGCGAGTTTTCTGTTGCAAGTTTGAGATGCGGCAAATTTTCCGCCGCAGCTCAAACTCCCAGCAAGAAACTCAGTGTTAACCCCCGCCTATGTGACTGTACCCTGTAAAAACACTATACTACTCTACACTTACACAAAATAAAAAAAATAAAACACTACATATACATACTCCCCTACATAGTCCCCCCCCCCCCCCCCCCCAGTTAAAAATAAAAAACTTCTTGTATGGCACGGTTTCCAAAACAGAGCCTCAGGCTGTTGAAAAACAACAACTCCCAGTATTGCCAGACAGCCACTGACTGTCAAGGCATGCTGGGAGTTTTGTAACAGCTGGAGACACCCTGTTTGGTAAAAACCGCCGTAGGGTATTTTGGTGGCGGATGCAAATCCCCAATTTAGGCCTCAAATGCACTTGGCGCTCTCTCGCTTTGGAGCCCTATCGTATTTCAAGGCAACAGCTTAGTGCCACATATTGGGTACTAGCTTTTGCCTGCGGCTTCGCTCGCATTAAATTTGGGGTAATATAGATCTCCTTTTTAAGATCCTATAGTAATGAGGCCGTTCTGGGTAAAGTCTACGGGCATCCAAACAACCCGAATTCTTTCAACTTTGATCGCCGCGTCTAAAGAGTTAATGCCAAACATCTGCCAGAACGGCGATGTCCGGCATTAGCCATGGGTCGTGATGCAAGACCGTGCGGGTATGATGCGAGCTCAGCTCCTGAGCTCGCTTTATAACCCTCCTGTGCCGCAGTGCCCAGCGTTCTGCGGCAAGGGGTTAATTCATAAAAAACTTTGTACCCCCGTTTCACCCTTTCAGGGGTGAAATTTTGGAAAATGTTAAAACATGTGTTTCTTTATCTCAAATTGTTAGCCTAAAAACAAAGTTTCATGCTTCTAGCTTCAAAAATGACAGACTTCCATACAAACTTTCAACCCCTTTTCACCCCCTTAAGGGTTGAATTTAGAAAAATCCTTTCTTATTCCTCGTCTAAGTCTTAAAAACAACACCTGTGAAAAAATTCAGCTTTCTAGGTCCAAGGGTTTAGGCTGGGCATTGATGAGTCAGTGAGTCAGGCCTTCTCTTTATATATATATATATATATATATATATATATATATATATATATATATATATATATATATATAAATAAATAAATATATATATATATATTTTTTTTTTTTTAGTTTTCCGTAATCGGGAGAAATTGCATTACAAATTTGGGGGGGGCTGGGGGGTTTCTCCTTTTACCCTTTATGAATAGGTAAAGTTGGGGTCTACACCAGCATGTTAGTGTAAAAATTTTTAATTGTTTACACTAACATGCTGGTTTGCCCCATACTTTTAATTTTCACAAGTGGTAAAAGGAAAAAAAAATTTTGGACGCACCATGTACATTTCAGGTCTAAATTGGTGATTTGCACAGGGGTGGCTAATTTTACAGTGGTTCTGACATAAATGCTAAACAATAAATACCCACATGTGACCCCAATTTGGAAGCTACACCCTTCACGGAATGTAACAAGGGGTAAAGTGAGCCTTAACACCCAACAGGTTTTTAACGAATTTTCATTAAAGTTGCATGTGAAAATAAAAAAAATACTTCTGAGTATATAAATACCCCATATGTGGATGTAAAGTGCTCTGCGGGCAAACTACAATGCTCAGGAGTGAAGGAGCACCATTGGGCTTTTGTGTGTCCGAAATTGAAGGCCATATGTGTTTACAAAGCCCCTATAATGCCAGAACAGTGGACACCTCCCACAAGTGACCCCAGTTTGGAAACTACACCCCTCACGTAATGTAATAAGGGGTACAGTGAGCATTTATACCCCACAGGTGTCTGACAGATTTTTGGAACAGTGGTCCGTGAAAATGAAAAATTTTATTTGTATTCTGTCAAATGCCAGTGGGGTGTAAATGCTCAATGCAACCCTTATTAAATTCTGTGAGGGGTGTAGTTTTCAAAATGGGGTCACAAGTGGGGGGGGGCTTTGTAAATGCACATGGCCCTCGATTTCTATTCCAACCAAGTTCTCTCTCCAAAAGCTCTATGGCGCTCCTTCTCTTCTGAGCATTGTAGTTCGCCCAAAGAGCACTATACATCCACATATGGGGTATGTTCTTACTCAGAAGAAATGGGGTTACAAGTTTTTTTTCTCCTATGACCCCTTGTGTAAATGAAAAATTGTGGGTAACACTAACATTTTAGTGAAAAAAAATCTCATTTTTCATTTTCAAACACCTGTGGGGTGTTAAGGCTCCCTGTACCCCTTGTTACGTTCCTTGATGTGTGTAGTTTCCAAAATAGTATGCCATGTGTTTTTTTTTTGCTGTTCTGGCTCCATAGTGGCTTTCTAAATGCGACATGCTCCCCCCCCCCAAAAAAAAAAAAACAATTTCAGCAAAATTTGCTTTCCAAATGCCAAATATGACTTCTTCTCTTCTGAGCATTGTAGTGCACCAGCAGTACAGTTGACGTCCACACAAGGGGTATTTCCATGCTCAGAAGAGATGGGGTTACAAATTTTGGGGGGCATTTTCTCCTATTACCCCTTGTAAAAAAATGTAAAATTTGGGGGGAAGCCAGCATTTTAGTAAAAAAAAAAATTTTTTTTACACAGTCATCTTTAACAAAAGGTCGTCAAACACCTGTGGGGTATTAAGGCTCACTGTACCCCTTGTTACGTTTCTTGAGGGGTGTAGTTTCCAAAATAGTATGCCATGTGTTTTTTTTATTTTTGTTTTTTTTTGCTGTCCTGGCACCATAGGGGCTTCCTAAAAGTGACATGCCCCCAAAAACCATTTTAGAAAAACTCCCTCTCCAAAATCTCATTGTCATTCCTTCCCTTCTGAGCCGGATACTGCGCCTGCCGAACACTTTACATACACATATAAGGTATTTCCTTACTCAAGAGAAATTGGGTTACAATTTTTGGGGGGCTTTTTCTCCTGGGTCTACAAGAACATGCGAGTGTAAAAAATGAAGGTTTAGAATTTTCTCTTTCACTTTGCTGCCATTCCTGTGAAACACCTAAAGGGTTAACAAAATTTTTGACTGTCATTTTGAATACTTTGAGGGGTGCAGTTTCTATAATGGGGTCATTTATGGGGTATTTCTAATATGAAGGCCCTTTAAATCCACTTCAAAACTTAACTGGTCCCTGAAAAATTCTGATTTTGAAAATTTTGTGAAAATTTTGAATATTGCTGCCGAAATTTGAAGCCCTCTGATGTCTTCCAAAAGTAAAAACTTGTCAACTTTATGATGAAAATATAAACTAGACATATTGTATATGTGAGTCAATATATAATTTTTTTGGTATTTCTATTTTCCTAATAAGCAGAGAGTTTCAAAGTTAAAAATAAAATGCCAAATTTTTTAATTTTTAATCAAATTTTTGAATTTTTCACCAAGAAATTATGCAAGTATCGACAAATATTTACCACTGACATAAAGTAGAATATGTCACAAAAAACAACCTTGGAATCAGAATAAAAAGTAAAAGCATCCCAGAGTTATTAATACTTAAAGTGACAGTGGTCAGAATTGCAAAAAAACGCTCTGGTCCTTAAGGTGAAAATGGGCTTGGTCCTTAAGGACTTAATCCCATAACAATGGCCAATTACCATTTTTGCATTTTTATTGTTTCCTCCTCACTTTCTAATAGCCATAACTCTTTGATTTTTCCCATCTACAGAGCCATATGTAGTTTATTCTTTGTAGGACGATTTGTACTGTATACTGTGTACTGTATAGATAAATGGACATATTCTTTATTCTTTGGGTCAGTATGATTACAGTGGTATCCAATTTAATTCATACAGCTTTTGTTTTATTCTACTGATGAAAAATGAAAACTTGCTCAAAATCGCCCAACTTTTTTTTTTCACTCTCTATGGGGTTGTATAAGAGCAAAGTTTTTGGGTCGTGATCTGTAATGTTTATTGGTATAACTCTGGAGTAAATAGAACTCTTTGATAGCTTTTTATTCATTTTTTGATACATTACATAACACAAAATCAGCAATTCTGGCTTAGCATGCAGAATCAGTAAAATAATCCAACAATTTTTTTTTTTTTTTGCTTAACCCCTTAATCATAATTATTTCAATTTTGCACCTAAAAATCCATATGATGGCTTATTTTTTGCACCACCAATTCTACATTGTAATGAGATAAGTCATTTTACCCAAAAATCTACGGCGAAATGGGAAAAAAATTCATTGTGCGACAAAATTGAAGAATAAAAGCCATTTTGTAACTTTTGGGGGCTTCCGTTTCTACGCAGTACATTTTTTGGTAAAATGACAACTTATCTTTATTCTGTAGGTCCATACGATTAAAATGATACCCTACTTATATAGGTTTGATTTTGTCTTACTTCTGGAGATTAACATTTTTCTATTCTTTTTTATTTTATTTTTTTATTTTTTGACACTTTTCTAAGTCCATCTAGCCGGGGCCTATTATAAGCAATCATTAGATCACATATATAAATCAATACTCTACCCGCTAATCCCCCCGCGCGATCCCCCTCCATTGAGCTCTATGGGAGAGGCAGGGATGCATGAATGCTGCATCTCCACCTCTCCCATAGAGATACATGGAGGGGGTGCGTCAGCTGCAGCAGTTTCAGGTCCCCGTATGGGAGATCGCGGTGGGCCACAGCAGTCGGACCCCCCATATCAGAAACTTATCCCATTTCCCGTGGATGGGGAATAAGTTGTCTTCGGCTGCAGTACTCCTTTAAATTACATTTGCTTGCATTTGGCACAGGGGGAGGTCATGTTGTTTGCACATAAATGTGTGACTTTTTACCTGAAGCCTTCCTAAATCTGGATCTATGTCTACAACTGCCATCTTTAATTATTTCTATAAAACCCAAGAAAGTAGAGAAGCTAGTTAAAGGGGTATTCCGGGTTTTTTATTTTTTTATTTGACTATGTTACAGGGGCTGTACAGTTAGTGTAGTTCCTAATATAGTGTGTGTACCTGTGTTTCAAGGTGGTCTTGCAATTCCTCTGTGATTTTTGCCCCAAGATTTATTTTTAACAGCATAGAAAATGACTTCTCAGGTTTTCCCAGGTTGCAGTGCGGCCCGAGACATTAAATCACTAGTCAGGTGTTCAGAGGGAGCCTGTCTTTGCTTCAATGGGTGAAGCGATCGCTGGGTGGAAGGAGGATCATTCTGTCTTTGCAATAGCTGGAGGCACCTTGGTCAAAAAACACTGGTCTATTGCATTGAAGGGATCACAGGTGTGTTTCAATGGGTGGGGTGGCTGATGTGTAGGAGGGAGGAAAGTGACCTCACACTTACAAACAAGAAATCATGGGACTTGCAGTTTCAGGGAACAAACTCCAACAGGAAGTAGCCAGTTCTCCAAAAGATAGCTTCAGTTTTATGGTAATCTCACAACATAGCCATTTATCCCCAAGACAAGCGCAGATCCTTCCTAAGCATGTCCATTACTGTCTGGCAGGTATGTACTAAAATCACCTTATGGTGGATAACCCCTTTAAGTCCTCATTTCCCAGCAATCTTTGTTGAAAAAATATGTTACCTTTAAAGGGTGAATGCCTTGATAAGTCTAACATATTCACAATATACAAATAAAGTGTGATCTCTAATAACATATCCTTTTTCACCCTTGACAGGCAAAGATTTAATCAAGGATGTTCCTGCACAGTGACAGGAGGGGTAGGTGGAGGGCTCTTCCACTTTGATTGCCTGTCAGCGGCAACTGAAAGATAGAGAGGATAGAGTTATGACACTGGGTGACAGAGATCTTATTCAGATAAAAACTTATATAGATGATAGGAAGTAACTATCAGATATCTACCTCTTGTCCCTAGAAACAAGAAGCAACAACAACATATTTGGCTTAAAAAGACAGCACACAGTATTTGAACATAAGAGTTTCAGGAGTACAGTCAAGTTTATGCTTTTATTACATCTTCCAGGTTCTCATTAGAAGTGAACATAAAGTATTTTGTCTGATTTTTATCATAGTGTCACTTGACTACTCTGAGAATAATGTAGATATTAGATTATCAACAAAGGTGACAAGTATTTTAACTGCAGACAAAATCTAGAGATATTCACAAAGGTATAAAAACTGGAAAGAAGAGCAGACAAACAAAAAAGTCAGAGAGAATAGAAACAATAATAAATATATACATATTATAGGAGGAAATACTTCTTTGAATGAGTCAGCAGGACCATGTGAAATGTAATAGGAAGTAATAACCCGAAGAAGAAGTAAAACATAAAATAATATATTACAAATATGGTCTAGACTTGACATCCTTGATCCACAAGTGCACTGCATAATTGACTAGTAAAAAGAGATGGGTAGCTCAAGCTAAATTATCGAGATAGATACGTTATTTTGCCAGACAAGTACTAATGTATAAAATGTATAAAAGTAATATAAAGAGCACTTTCCTCAAGACTGGTCTAAAATGTGTAGCCTGAGATTTGTGGTTTATTGCAAATATTGGTTCTATATCAGTAAAAATACAGTCAGATAATGAATAACAGTTGTTTTATTTACGGTATATCTCATAAAATACAAATATTATATTTATAGGGAGTATCAGCTGCAGGGCCATTGCAGGTGATCTCAACATATGATAAAAAAGATGGTCAATAAAAATATTAATAAAAGTATAAATCAATAATGGAATAAAAAAATATATATATATAGATATCTCGATTCATGTAAAAAGTACTTCAATTATATGTAGATGTAGCCATAATAGCACCAAGTAATTAGTCTTTTGCACGGCACCCCCAGAGTATTGCAGTTCAACTAGATAATGTGTGCTGCATCCTAGAAATAGTGCAGTTCAGATTGACAATGCCCGTCTTCTGTGAAGACTTCCTTAGTAAGATACTATGGCCGGCATTTATCATTGTACGGTAGGTGTAAGTGAAGCATTTATCATTGTACGGTAGGTGTAAGTGAAGCATTTTTCTACACTTTTTTGTGTGCTGGTAATGTGTAGGAACACTAAATTTATTAAATGGTCACAGAACATTGATAAATTTTGTGCAGGTACATATTTTCAGAAATTTCTCTCTTTACATACACCAAAAAGCTAAGCTAAGTCTGGGCTGGTGTAGTTTTAGAGACTTTTCAGTGGCTTTGTGCCTTTTTTGCACCTTTTCACAAAAAGGCGTAGTTCATAAAACCCTTCCATATCATGTGTTTTGCCAAAATCAGTGGATTGCAACTCAAAATCCACAGAAATGTGTAAACCAAAAGGAGCAAAAAAGGCGCAAATAAAACCTGCTTGCACCTTTTTTGCGCTTTTGTAGACACAAAAAACTGTCTAAAAACAATGATAAATGTCGGCCTATGTATCTGTATACAGTATATTGCAGAGAATTGGATACACTTATTGCAAAGTGCGATCTCACCAGTTCAGATTATGTCCTGCGGCACTCTCACACTTACCCTCTGTGGTCGCACGAATGCTTTGTTGTTCCTGATAGCAGGTTTAGGTTGCGCCAGCAGACCTGGGGAGGGAGAGATCTGTTGCCGGCCTGATGCTTGTGATGAATGGGTTGTTGGTAGCAGCGTTCTTCTCGTGCGCAGTGCGCACCAACATGCAATATGGGTTGCGGATGTGCTACGAATAGTAGTGGTATTTCAAATACGTTTGCTGGCTGCATACATGAATCGGGTGATATAGATCAATGCTCGACGTGTTTCAAGATCCTGCTCGATCTCTTTTTCAATTGCTATATCTGACTGTGATAGGAAATATATAGAAGGAAATATAGATATAGAAGGAAATATAGAAGGAAATTTATATCCATGGTTTGCTGCTAATTGGTCTAATTTTGTGTTGCATATAAAGTACGGATTGGATTTGAGTATTTGAGTATATGGAACCGGCTTACCGGACCATTTGGACTGGATTTTAATTCTCATAGTTAGTATTTACAGATCTATATTGTATGATATATATGCAACACACAATTAGTCCAATTAGCAACAAGCCATGGCTATAAATGTCCTTCTTCCTATCACAGTCAGATATAGCTGTTGAAAAAGAGATCGAGCAGGATCTCGAAACACGCCTAGCCTTGATCTTTCTCACCCGAATCATGTATGCATGTATGCAGCCAGCAAACCCTTTTAAAACACCACCACTGGCGTAGCGCCCAGGGTGCGGGCAGCATCGGGTGACACCATGCCGCTCAGCACAACCCGGTCTTCAGCTCCGCCCGGCTGCGTCCGCACTGCAACCCCTGGGACCCCACCCCTCACCGTCTACAGCTATACCTGCTCCCGTCCAATAGCAAACACCATTACCGCCACCAACCCCCAGTCTTCAGTTGCACCGGTAGCCGGCTCGGGACGGATGAGGGTCATCGTGCAAGTGACGTCCCTCCACAGACCCCCACAGGAGGACGTCAGTGAAGTCACTCGTCAAGCTGCCGTCAGAGAGAAGCACGGCGCAGGCAGATGAGTGTGACTGTCTTTGTCTGTGTGTATCTGTCTTTCTGTGTTTGTCTGTGTGTGTGTCTGTGTGTGTTTGTGTGTGTGTGTGTGTGGGAAACTGCCACTACCTAATGTGGGGAAACTGCTACTACCTAATGTGGGGAACCTACTACCTAATGTGGGAAACTTGCTACTACCTACTGTTGGGAACCTGCAACCTAATGTGGGGAAACTGCTAACTAATGTAGGGGAACTGCTGCCTACCTAATGCTTCCCTCCCCCCTGGCAGTAGCACCCTCATCATGCACCAGCAACATCCCCCCAGCAGTAGCACCCCCATCATCCACCAGCAACACCACCAATCCCCCCCCTCCCGTGGTAATTGCATCAGCTAACAGATGTTGAGGGGTGCTACTGCTGCTGTGCGTGCACTGTATGGCAAAGTTATATTCAGAGGATGCAGTGTGTGGTAGTAGATTTAGAGAGTACAGTGTGTGGTAGTATTATATTCAGAGAGCGCACTGTATGGTAGTATTGTATTTAGAGGGTATTGTATATGCAGGTTTATATTCAGAGAGTGTGTAACGCCGAGCGCTCCGGGTCCCGCTCCTTACCTGGAGCGCTCGCAGCGTTCTGCTCTGGCTTGCAGTGCCCCGGTCAGACTCGCTGACCGGGAGCTCTGCTCTGTGTCCTCCGGCGGGGATGCGATCCACGTGGCGGGACGTGCCTGCCCGTGGGTCGCATCCCGATCATCTCACCTGCCCCGTCCTCCTGCTCAGTCCCAGCGCGCGCAGCCCTGCTCTCTAGGGCGCGCTCGCCGGGTCTCTCAGATTTAAAGGGCCAGTGCACCATTAATTGGTGCCTGGTCCAATCAGTTCCCAAGCACTTCCACACATAAAAACCCACTTCCCCTTCCTGTCCTTGCCGGATCTTGTTGCCCTAGTGCCCTGAGAAAGCATTCTGTGTGTTCCCAAGCCTGTGTATCCAGACCCTTGCCCCTGACTACGAACCTTGCTGCCTGCCTTGACCTCTTGCTACGTCCGACCTTGCCTTCGCCTTGTCCTTGTGTACTACGCCTATCTCAGCTGTTAGTGAGGTTGAGTCACTATCGGGGGATACGACCTGGGAGTTACCGCCGCAGCAAATCCATCCTGCCTTGCGGCGGGCTCTGGTGAAAACCAGTAACTCCTTAGAACCGGTCCCCTGGTACGGCTCACGCCATCGCCTCACTAACACAGAGGATCCACTACCCGCCTTCAGTCCGGTTCCTGACAGTAGATCCGGCCATGGATCCCGCTGAGGTACCGTTGCCAAGCCTCGCTGACGTCACCACCGTGATCGCCCAGCAGTCCCAGCAGATCGTCCAACAAGGACAGCAGCTGTCACAGTTGACTACTATGTTTCAGCAGCTTCTATCTCCTCCGCCAGCTCCAGCATCTCCCCCACAGCGAGCTGCCGCTTCCGCATCCAGAGTCCGCCTGTCTCTTTCTGACAAGTTTGATGGGGATTCTAAGCTCTGCCGTGGGTTCCAGGCCCAGTGTTCGCTGCACCTGGAGATCATGTCGGACCACTTTCCCACTGAACGGTCTAAGGTGGCATTCGTGGTCAGTCTGCTATCTGGAAAGGCCTTGTCCTGGGCCACACCGCTCTGGGACCACAACGATCCTGTCACTGCTACCATTCAGTCCTTCTTCACCGAGGTTCGCAGTGTCTTTGAGGAACCTGCCGTGCCTCTTCCGCTGAAACGGCCTTGCTAAACCTCGTCCAAGGAGACTCTACAGTGGGTGAATATGCCATACAGTTCCGTACTCTGGCCTCTGAGTAGGCCTGGAATAATGAGGCTCTCTGCGCGACCTTCAAGAAAGGTTTATCCAGCCACATCAAGGATTGTCTGGCCACACGAGCGATACCCTCCTCCCTGACTGAACTCATCCACTTGGCTACTCGCATTGATATGCGCTACATTGAAAGACGCCAGGAGCTTCGTCTGGAAAAGGATCTTGTTCACACCAGGCGTAATCCGCGCCTGCCTCCTCTCTTCCATCATCCATTGCAACCTGTTACTTTGCCTTCCGCCGAGGAGGCCATGCAAGTGGACCGGTCTCGCCTGACCCAACAAGAGAGGATTCGCCGAAGGAACGAGAACCTGTGTTTGTACTGTGCGAGCTCTGAGCATTTCTTAAAGGACTGTCCTCTTCGTGCTCCGCGTCAGGGAGAATGCATGCACCTAGTGAACATGGGAGAGGCGTTACTAGGTGTGAACTCTTCCTCTTCACGTTTTACTATTCCAGTACGGATTTCCTTGCCCACTAAGTCTTTTTTCCCTGCTGAGGCCTTTCTGTACTCTGGGTCAGCAGGAAATTTCCTTGAAGCCTCACTCATCAACAGGTACAATATTCCTGTTACCCGTCTCGTCAAACCTCTCTTCATTACCTCGGTAAATGGAGAGAGACTGGTCTGCACCGTGCGTTATCGCACCGAACCCCTTCTCATGAACATTGGAGTTCACCATCTCGAAAAAATTAAATTTTTCGTATTACCCAACTGTACTTCAGAAATTCTTCTTGGTTTGCCCTGGCTCCAGCGTCACGCACCTATCCTCGACTGGGCCACTGGGGACGTTAAGAGTTGGGGACCTTCCTGCCACAAGCGATGTCTTCCTGTCAATCAAGTCTCCATCGCTTCTCCATTGTCTGGTCTTCCTAAGACCTATGAGGACTACTCAGATGTTTATTGTAAAAAGCAAGCAGAGGTCTTACACCACATAGACCCTATGACTGTCCTATCGACTTGCTCCCTGGCACCACTCCGCCCTGTGGAAGGATTTACCCACTCTCCGCTCCAGAAATGCAAGCCATGTCTGAATACATTCAGGAAAACCTAAAAAGAGGTTTTATCCGAAAATCTTCCTCTCCAGCCGGAGCTGGATTCTTCTTTGTTTCCAAATAAGACGGATCTCTACGTCCTTGTATAGACTACCACGGTCTTAATAAAATCACAGTAAAGAATCGCTAGCCTTTGCCTCTGATCTCTGAACTCTTTGACCGACTGCGTGGGGCAAAAATTTTCACTAAACTAGATCTAAGGAGCGCATATAACCTCATCCGTATTCGACAAGGTGATGAATGGAAAACCGCCTTCAATACTAGAGATGGTCACTTCGAGTACCTTGTTATGCCCTTTGGACTTTGCAATGCCCCTGCAGTGTTTCAGGACTTTGTCAATGAGATCTTTCGGGACATGCTGTATTCCTGTGTGGTAGTCTATCTAGATGACATCCTCATTTTTCCCCCCAACCTGGAGGAACATCGCCTCCATGTCCGTCAAGTGCTGCAGCGCCTACGCAAAAATCATCTTTATGCCAAGAGTGAGAAATGTCTCTTTGAATGCAGCAGTCTACCCTTCCTGGGTTACATAGTGTCCGGCCAAGGCCTTCAAATGGACCCTGACAAGCTATCTGCGGTTATGGATTGGCCACGCCCCAATGGTCTACGAGCTATCCAACGATTTCTTGGATTTGCTAAATATTACCGACAATTAATTCCCCACTTCTCCACCATTGTTGCTCCTATTGTAGCATTAACCAAGAAGAATGATAATCGAAAATCCTGGCCACCACAGGCGGAGGAAGCCTTTAACCACCTCAAAGCTGCCTTCGCCTCTGCACCAGTCTTATCCAGGCCTGATCCTCTCAAACCTTTCTTCCTTGAGGTTGACGCCTCCTCAGTTGGAGCCGGAGCTGTTCTTCTACAAAAAAACGCTAAAGGAATGTCACTTGTGGATTTTTCTCCAAAACTTTTTCTCCTCCTGAAAAAAACTATTCCATAGGTGACCGTGAATTATTGGCAATCAAGTTGGCACTCGAAGAGTGGAGACATCTTCTGGAAGGGTCCCTTCATCCCATCGTCATCTACACGGACCATAAAAACTTGTCCTATCTTCATTCCGCCCAGCGCTTAAATCCTCGCCAGGCTAGATGGTCGTTTTTTTTTTGCCCGTTTTAATTTTCAGATTCATTTTCGCCCTGCGGACAAGAATATCAGGGCAGATGCTCTATCACGCTCCACCGATGTCTCAGAATCTGAAACCTTTCCTCAACACATCATCGCCCCAGTATGTCTGATCACCTCTGCTCCTGCTGCTCTAGTGCCAATTCCTCCAGGAAAAACGTATGTTCCTCCACGTCTTCGCCTCCAAACTCTCAAATGGGGTCATTCCTCCCACCTGGCTGGTCATGATGGAATCAAAAAGTCCATACAGTTAATTGCCAGACACTATTGGTGGTCCTCTCTGGAGAAAGATGTGATGGATTTTGTACGGGCCTGTACAGTGTGCGCACGTGACAAAACAGAGTGCAGTGTGTGTTGGTATTATATTCAGAATGTACCGTGTGTGGTAGTATATTCAGTGGGTACAGTGTGTGGTAGTATATTCAGTGGGTACAGTGTGTGGTAGTATTATATTAAGAGGGTACAGTGTGACAGTATTATATTTAGAGGGTACAGTATGTGGCAGATTTATATTCAGAATGCACAGTGTGTGGTAGTATTATATTTAGAGGATACAGTGTCAAGCAATTTTATAATAATAATTGTTTTCATATAGAGGATCCGAATCTGCTGACATAGTGAGGAGCCATCTGGGTGTCACATTCTGCAGAGAGAAGATTTAGCTGGAACAAGTCATGGCAGTATGTTCCATCTGAAATAGATAAGGAAATACTATAGAGAAGACGTCATCTATAGTCACTGATACTATTGTGTACTCTCCTCACTTTGTCCTATCAGAGCTGTAGTCACTTGTAAGTACAACAGCTATGATGAGTGTAACTACAACTCCAAGCATACTGTAACCTTACCACTGCTTAAAGTGGTACGCCGCTGGAAAACATTTTTTTTTAATCAGCTGGTGCCATAAAGTTATACAGATTTGTAAATTACTTCTATTTAAAAACCTTAATCCTTCCAGTTCTTATCAGCTGCTGTATGCTCCACAGGAAGTTCTTTTTTTTAAATTTAATTTCTGTCTGACCACAGTGCTCTTTGCTGACACTTCTGTCCATTTTTGGAACTGTCCATAGTAGGAGCAAATCCCCATAGCAAACCTATCCTGCTCTGGACAGTTCCTGATATGGACAGAGGTGTCAGCAGAGAGCACTGGGGTCAGACTAGAAAGGAAATTCAAAAAGAAAATAACCTGTGGTGCATACAGCAGCTGATAAGTACTGGAAGGATAAAGATTTTTAAATAGAAGTAATTTACAAATCTGTAAAAATTTCTGGCACGAGTTGATTTAAAAAAAATGTTTTCCATTGGAGTACCCCTTTAAGTCTTTCTGGAAGCTGTAGTTTTAAATGGTGAAAACTTCTTTAGCGCTTTCCAATTCTGTGGAAATTGATATATTTGATTATTATACTGGAATTTTCACAATGCGCAACACAAGTGGCGTCTGTCACAACAGGCTAAAAACTTACTTTAGGGGAGAGGGGTAGGTATGGGGTGACTCCATTTTCTACCACAGTGGGTGACACCAACCCTAGCAATGCCACTGAATACCACTACTATTCCCAGTACGTCCGCAACCCATATTGCATGTTGGCGCGTACTGCGCACAAGGAGAACGCTGCTACCGACCACCCATTCATCACAAGCATCAGGCCGGTAATAGATCTCTCCCTCCCCAAGTCTGCTGGCACAATCTAAACCCGCTATAAGGAACAACAAAGAGGGTAAGTGTGAGAGTGCCAGACGACATCGTCTTAACTGGTGAGATCGCACTTTGCAATAAGTGTATCCAGCTCCCTGCAATATACTGTATACAGATACATAGTATCTTACTAAGGAAGTCTTCACAGAAGACGGGCATTGTCAATCTGAACTGCACTATTTCTAGGATGCCGCACACATTATCTAGTTGAACTGCAATACTCTGGGGGTGCCGTGCAAAAGACTAATTACTTGGTGCTATTATGGCTACATCTACATATAATTGAAGTACTTTTTACATGAATCGAGATATCTCTATATTTTTATTTTTTATTCCATTATTGATTTATACTTTTATCAATATTTTTATTGACCATATTTTATCATATGTTGAGATCACCTGCAATGGCCCTGCAGCTGATACTCCCTATAAATATAATATTTGTATTTTATGAGATAAATAAAACAACTGTTATTCATTATCTGACTGTATTTTTACTGATATAGAACCAATATATGCAATAAACCCCAAATCTCAAGCTACAGAAGAGCACATTTAGGAAAGTGCTCTTCTGTACTTTACACTATATATTTGAATGTCCCAACCTTAAGACTACAACAAGTGGCTTTGTTTACACAGTTCAGATTTAGCCCAATTTTTGCATTGGTTTTTACATGCCAAAACCAGAGTTTAATCGTAAGCGAGTATAAAGGAAAGACTAGCCATGGACCTGTGTGTCCATCACATGACTAAGATAGACTATTATCCTCTGAAAGTAAACACTACAGGTTCCTATTGAGCTGACTGCCAGCAAAGACCCTGAAAGCTGTAAGGGATTGATAAAAGACGTATAATGGAATAATGTATAACTTTTCATTAAACAAACAATAACCCTTTTCACCGAAACCGTTATATACCCTTTTACATTCATAGTACACAGGCAAAGATGTTAATATGAAAGTGAAGTGACATGGAGAGTGATGTAAAGTAAATATGATCAGACAAAAACTAATCTTAAAGTAAAATTTACCTCAGTAAATGAACTTGTTTTTATCTTTCTGGTTTGCGAGCAATTACTCAAGGTCAAAACCTTCTACAGCGTTTGACTCAAAAGGTTATTAATGTCTTTGCATTTCCACTAGTGTAGTAGAAGGAAGATGCCTGTAGACTGGATGATGTTTGATTTCTTATGGAAATGATTTGGAGGAGCTGTGTGATACATGGCATGTGGATATTATAATCAGTACAACCTGGATTTAAACGTATTCTTAATCAGAAACATTGAATCACAATTGATGTTTTGTATACACAAAGCGACTAATTCAAGTTTCCTTATGCTGGACGAAGTGAAAGGTCAGCCATAAGAACAAAATAACAATTACTAGCAGGAATGCTGTCAATTATAATCATTTCATCCTGTTCCTTCCCATAATTCTCCGACTTGATGTGCGCTGCAATTTGCTATATTGTAAAGCAAAATGACATTTCTGTTTGCTAAAAAAAGGAATAAAAATAATTAATTAATTAATTAAATAAATTAATATGTAACAAAAGTAAGAATGTAACACTACTTAGTTGTTAATAAAAGGGTGCCAGTGTCCCAGACTTGATCAGAGTCCACAAAGATATAAAAAAGTAATGGCTATGCACTCCAGTTTCCAATTAAAAAAGGACATGAAAACTTCATTAAAGGGGTATTCCAGGAATTTGGCACCTGGCTCCAGAAAGTTAAACAGATTTCTAAATTACTTCTATTAAAGGGGTACTCCGCCCCTGGCATCTTATCCCCTATCCAAAGTATAGGGGATAAGATGTTAGATCGCCGGGGACCCCGGGGATTGCCACTGCGGCACCCCGCCATCATTACTGCACAGAGCGAGTATGCTCTGTGCGTAATGACGGGCGATACAGGGGCCGGAGCAGCGTGACATCATGGCTCCGCCCCTCATGACATCACGGTCCGTCCCCTTAATGCAAGTCTATGGCAGGGGGCGTGACGACCGCCACGCCCCCTCCCATAGACTTGTATTGACGGGGGCGGGCCGTGATGTCATGAGGGGCGTAGCCGTGACATTACGATGTTCCGGCCCCTGTATCGCCCGTAATACCCAATGCAAACAATTAAATGCAAACAACAAGTGCAATTGTGGTAAATGTGTGATTAAAACCTTATATTTTATATACGATTACATTATTATTTCTAGATTGTTTAAGAGCATCCATACTGTATACATTATTGATGTATGACATAAAGTGCCAAGTACAGATACAGTGGTAAATAATGTTTAAAAATGAATTGGTACCTGATAACGAATGTAAAACACTTGTGCATTATCTGCATAATTATGTGTACATAAAGGTGTCAAAAAAGCTGCATAAAGATTTGTTTTCTGTTTGCAAAATTGCAAAGGGAATTTTAATGTTTTGGAAAATATATAAACAAAAAATGTGTAAAAAAATAAATAAATGGTGAGAAATGGGCTATAAATCAACCGAGTATCTGTTAAAGCATAGCTTCAGTTACTTCTTTTATTTTTTAATCCTTCTGCAGACTTATAAAACTACTTTATGTCAAAGCAGAACCTGGCTCCACACAACCTCTTTATATTTTCAGCACAATACGACCATTAATAAATTGTTTCTTTTCCACCCATTTTCTAAATTAATATAGGCAAGAAATGGAAGTCATTGCTCAATAAACGCTGAGGGCTAGAGTATAGAGATATAAAAATACATTTATAAAGTGGGTCACAGACACTGGCATAAAAAATAAATAAATGCCAGTTTTAGTTATGTTCCTCTCAGTCCAATGTGGATTTATCAATTCATTGTACCCCTGGATGTTTCCCTGGAGCCCCTGCACTAGACCCTAATTATTGCCGTGACCGGATTTCTAGGCACATCAGGGACTTGGAGGTTTAGTAATAATACGCTGTAGTTTGTTCGCTGTCGCAGGCTGTAGAATTCCAGTTGGAAAGGGAAAGGTCGGCACTAACTGAGTGATGGTGGTGCAAGAGGAGAGACAATCATATATTGTAAAAAAAAAGGAGGTCTCAGCACTCACCGATGCAAGCAAATTGGATTTATTGTATATCCAGGATCACAGATCCTGGATATACAATAAATCCAATTTGCTTGCATCGGTGAGTGCTGGGACCTCCTTTTTTACAATGTAGAATTCCAGTTGTCCATCGTTATTTTAAATACTAATGATTAAAAATAAACAGAAAGGGAATATATTACACTACAAGGTCAACAACACAAACTGGTAACCAGTACCAGTGCATGATTGCATGCCAGGAAGGAAACAACAGAAACTGTCCTTACCCAATAAGAGATCTTTATTGACAATACCATACTATTTACTAAAACATGCAAAATAAAAACAGCTTTTTGTAAATAAATAAAAAAATACCTGTAATTATTTCAGTGTTTTTATTACATTGTTGTTTGTTTTTGGGTTGTTTTTGGTATTTCTATCTTTTTATGATTTATGAGGCCACTTTGGTTTTCTTACTAATCTTAGCAGCTGTGTTGAAATGACGGCCCTTTTGCTTGATGTTTTTTTTTAACAGCAGTTTAGAAGGATGAAGATGGATGTGTCATGCTCTGCCTCCTTTTTGCCCTGCACTATATTTTGACTATATTAATGGACAATTCATGAGCTGTGTATGTCTAATATATATAAATGATCATATTTGATTAAAATCTTCCCCTTTGAATAAAGGTGTTTTTCTACAATAAACACCTTTTTACTGGTCCAGAATCATTAGTTAGGGGGCCCTTACCTCACTAATATGGTGTTCCTCCTCAACAGCACAAATACAGTGAGTAGTTTTCTTGGAGTAGCATTTACGGGTTGTCCAGGGATAACATTATATATATATCTGTGGGTAATGTAAAAAAAAAAAGAAGTGATACTTACCTACATTGATCCCCACAGCTGCCTTTATGGCGGCTTCCAGTCCCACTTGTCACTGCTTCTTTCTGGTCCTTTGACATGTTGTCCCTACAGGAATTGCCCCACTCAGCCAGTCACTGGCCACTGCATTTTCCCCCCCTCAGTTATGCGGACAGATCTTTTGGGGATGATGGGTCAATAGAACCAGGAAGAAGCATTGGCAAGCTGGAACTTGGTGATCAGGGAAGATAATTATCACTTCTTTTTTATTTTTATACCACCCTCATCCATATATAAAAAAAAATTCTATCCATCGGCAACCCCTTTAAGCATGGAACCTGCCATTCCATATAACTCTGTAAATTACAAAAACAGCTAAGTGAGAAGGCTGTTTCCATATTTCCAATAAGAAAAAAGGCATCATACTAAGTTTTTATCAGTAAATTTGAAATTCGTCAAACATAATTTTCAAGGTCTATCTGTTGATTAGAGCTCTGAATCTTTTTCTCTGCTCTCTAAGTTACTTTTGCATTGCACACTTTAGACTTGGGTCCCCGTATGATATCTATTTAAAAAAAACAAAGCAGTTAAGAAAAAGAAAAACAAAGTTTGTTTATAAAAACCCAAGGGGGAAATCTTTCTTTGCACCACAATACGTTTAAAACAAGGATAAAAAATACTTTAAATAGTGTCCATAGACTTTAAAGGGGTACTCCAGTGTAAAACAATGTATGTCCTATTCAAAATGCGTAAATATGGGGCCCTTAGCTACTTACAAGTGGGCTCCATCCCCTACCTTCCTGGACATAAGCAAGTGACAGCCGCTCAGCCAATCATTGGCCGCAGCAATGTCCCACCTCAACTAGTGACCTGCTGAGTAGGTCGTCACATGTGTCCTTCAGGTGCAGGGAGCTGGGGATTGGAGAGCACCAAAGATGTGCCGGGCCCCGTAAATAGGGGATAAGTGTCTGATAAATTCAGTCCCTGCTGGCATCTTTCAACCAAATAAATCAATCTTTTACCTATAAAAAGGCAGCTTAGATTAACATTCAGGAGAGCATAGAGAAGGGCTGAAGACTGAGTTGTCAGAGAGTTTGTCTGATAAATGAGCACTGATCGGCATACATTTAAGGTGCTGGTGCTGGAATTCAGCAAGTTGAACTCAGACTTCTAAGTGGGTTGAGGTCAGTTCACAGTATATGAGTTTTTGATGCATTTGCCTATTCAAAGTGCATTTTTAGAGAAATGCAAAGTTGATTGCGGTGTCTAAAATGAAAAAATAAATTAATAAACAGAGGAGACGATGGTGGGAGGGCCCCTACCTACCTCCACGACATCCAATCGTAAATAAAAAGTTAATGAATGTGAATTAATCCCTTCCCTAATAAAAGTTTGAATCACCCCTTTTCACATAAAAAAATACATATGTAAACAAAAATAAACATAAACATATGTGGTATCGCTGAGTGTGTAAATGTCCGAACTAAATGTCCAAACTATAAAAAACATAACGTTAATTAAACCGCAAGTCAATGGCATATACGTAAAAAAAAAATGTTTTTACCGAAAAGTCGGTAGCCGCTTAAAATTACATAATGGCGTTTTATTTTTTCTATTTTGTCCTACAAAATATTTTTTTTATTTGTCGAGGATTTTGTGGTGAAATAACTGATGTCATTACAAAGTAAAATGAGTAGCGCATAAAACAAGCATTTATATGGGTCTGTTGGTGGAAAACTGAAAGCATTATGATTTTTATAAAGGTGAGGAGGTAAAAAGCCAAAGTGCAAAAATGGCAAAACCCTGAGTCCATAAGGGGTTAAAGGGTACCTCTCATCATATAAACTTTTGATATATTTTAGATTAATGAATGTTGAATAACTTTCCAATAGCATGTTAATGAAAAATATGCTTCTTTCTATTGTATTTTTCCCGATCAGTCCTGTCAGCAAGCATTTCTGACTCATGCTGGAGTCCTAAACACTCAGAGCTGCCAGCCTGCTTTGTTCATAGCCAAACAGGCTGTGAACAAAGCAGGCTGGCAGCTCTGAGTGTTTTCCTTTGTGAACAAAGAAGACTGGCAGCTCGTAGTGTTTAGGACTCCAGCATGAGTCTGAAATGCTTGCTGCCAGGACTGGTAGGGAGACCCCTAGTGGTCATTTCTTCAAAGTGGAAAAATTAAATAGAAAGAAGCATATTTTTTAATAAAATGCAATTGTAAAGTTATTCTGCATACATTAATCTATAATATATCAAAAGTTTTTTTGATGAGAGGTACCCTTTAAGTAAACGTGGCATATGATTAGGTCATGGTCCCTTTTACACTAAATCCACCGACTTTTTTTTAAACTGGAATGACTGATGTAAAAGGGCAAAAAGTCGCATATTTTTGTGTAAACAGAAGGCTTTCACTAAAATTTGCAACTTTTCTATGCCAAATCTCCCAAGGTCTTGGTATCTGTTAGACATATATATTAATGTCTGATGGCAGAGATTTTCGTCACTGTATACAGATGTGATAATGGTACTGCAAAGAGCCATACCACTAGCACCCTACAGAAAAACTGCATGTAAATAAAGGCAATTGCTGTAAAATCATCTTATTTACATGGAGCGTAGCAGAAATCCCAGTAAAACTATGATAAAAGCTGCAGGTATTCACAAACAGTTGCGCTGCAGTTGAGTTGTGGCACATTTCTCATGAGCCATGGAACACTTTAATATATATGTCTCACACATCACTCAAATGAATGACAGTGTTTACACAGTGCCACAACTTGTTCCCGAGACAGTATTGACAAATCTGTCCTACTGTGTCCACCTCATAGTCACCTTGATGGTGATCCTGTGTGATAATCCCTGTCTGTATTTTTTTAACTGTTTGCTATTTTTTGTATGTTGGATTATGTTATTATATTAATGATTTTGAGTTGTTAACTAAAAAAATATATAAGAAAGAAGACGATGCAAACTAAGCAAGGCCGGCAGAGGAAAAAGGGATGTATCCTTGTGTCCATGAAATGGTAAATGACCCTGCTTAATATTCTGTGAATAGACACCGTACTACTGATACATGGTATTAGCAAACCTCTCGCGGCTGTGGATCAGCATGGTTGAAATCTGGATGCCTGGCACCTTATCAGTGTAGGGTCAAATTCACACAAGTGCAGTTTTTGATTTGTCTTTGTAAGTCCACATGGGTCAGATCTGCACCGGATAAAGTCTGCAGCAAACTGTTAAGTGTCTTATATTTCGAAAAATGTGAAAGGCTCGTCGTAAATTCTTGCAGAAGGACCCAGGATTTATTTCTTTATAAAAATGGTGATTTATTGCATTCTTCATAAAAAGTTGTAGTAATTCCAGTAAAAACAATCATAACAGCCATTGTATCTTATAGACTTTAGTGTCATTTGGAAGGTTGATCTATTCCTTGGGCCTCAATGTTTCTCTGTTGTCTGTGGGGGTTGTGCATCTGTGTCCCCGCCTCTGTCATCATATATAGTACATGTATGGAGGACTACCAATATAGATCCATACAGTATCTCCACCTCTCCTGTGAAATGGTTGTATACGTCAGCAATCTCAGTAACACTGTATATTGAATCTTGGTATTATTGTATATCCAATCATTAAAATATTAAACCTTAACCCCTTAAGGATGCAGCTCATTTTCACCTTAAGCCCTTTTTCGCAATTCTGACCACTGTCACTTTAAACATTAATAACTCTGGAATGCTTTTACTGATTATTCTGATTCTGAGATAGTTTTTTCATGACATATTCTACTTTATGTTAGTGGTAAATTTTCGTCGTTACTTGCATCCTTTCTTGGTGAAAAATCCCAAAATTTCATGAAAATGTTGAAAATTTTGCATTTTTCTAACTTTGAAGCTCTCTGCTTGTAAGGAAAATTGATATTCCAAATAAATTATATATTGATTCCTAAATACAATATGTCCACTTTATGTTGGCATCATAAAATGGACATTTTTACTTTTTGAAAAAATTAGCGGGCTTCAAAGTAGAGCAGCAATTTTCAAAATTTTCATGAAAATTGCAAAATCTGAAGGGACGGATGTTACAGAACATGCCTGGGCAGTTTAGGCATGCTGAGAGTTGTTGTTTGCCAACATCTGGAGGGCTACCGTTTGGGCACCACTGTAATAGTGGTCTCCAAACTGTGACCCTCCAGATGTTGCAAAACTACAACTCCCAGCATGCCCAGACAGCCTTTGTCTGTCTGGGCATGCTGGGAGTTGCAGTTTGGCAACCACTAGAAGGGCAGCAGTAAAGATCACTTTACTGCCACCTTCCTTCCCCCCCCCCCCACCGTCGCTTCCCTACCTACGCCGCTGATCTCCGCTGTCTCCACCGATAATTGGCGGTCCCCACGGCATCTTCTTTCCAGATACCGGCCCCCATCTTCTCCCCCCGTCCTGCCCGACATCCAGGGGTGCGCAGAGTAGGGGGTTTCCATGGCAACCTGGCCATCCCCTGTCGTGCACTGCCATTGGTCAGAACTAATTTCTGACTAATGGCAGGGGATAGGAGGAGATTGCAGCACTGCGACCTCACTCTTATCCCTCAGGATGATCGGGGCTGTCACTGACAGCTCCGATCATCCCTATTTTCCAGGTGATCGGGTCACCAGAGACCCGATCAGCCCAGAATAGGAGAAAATCACATGTCTGAATTGACATGCAAATTTCTCCGATCGCCGACATGGGGGGGTTTCAGGACCCCCCTCAGCGACGTGCCAGGATGCCTGCTGAATGATTTCAGCAGGCATCCCGGTCCCCAACCGGCTAGCGGCAGGGACCGTAATTCCCACAGGTGTATGCATACGCCCTACGTCCTTAACCCCTTAAGGACTCATCCCATTTTGGCCTTAAGGACTCAGACAATTACATTTTTACGTTTTCATTTTTTCCTCCTCGCCTTCTAAAAATCATAACTCTTTTATATTTTCATCCACAGACTAGTATGAGGGCTTGTTTTTTGCGCGACCATTTGTCCTTTGTAATGACATCACTCATTATATCATAAAATGTATGGCGCAACAAAAAAACACTATTTTTGTGGGGAAATGAAAAAGAAAAACGCAATTTTGCTAATTTTGGAAGGTTTCGTTTTCACGCCGTACAATTTATGGCAAAAATTACATGTGTTATTTATTCTGAGGGTCAATACGATTAAAATGATACCCATGATTATATACTTTTCTATTATTGTTGTGCATAAAAAAAATCACAAACTTTTTAACCAAATTAGTACGTTTATAATCCCTTTATTTTGATGACCTCTAACTTTTTTATTTTTCCGTATAAGCGGCGGTATGGGGGCTCATTTTTTGCGCCATGATCTGTAATTTTTTTTGATACCACATTTGCATATAAAAAACTTTTAATACATTTTTTATAATTTTTTTTTAATAAAATGTATTAAAAAAGTAGCAATTTTGGATTTTTTTTTTTCGTTCACCGTACGGGATCATTAACATTTTATTTTAATAGTTCGGACATTTACGCACGCGCCGATACCAAATATGTGTATAAAATTAATTTTTTACCCTTTTTGGGGGGAAAATAGGAAAAAACGGACGTTTTACTTTTTTATTGGGGGAGGGGATTTTTTACTTTTTTTTTACTTTTAAATTTTTTTAAATTTTTTTTTACACTTGAATAGTCCCCATAGGGGACTATTCATAGCAATACCATGATTGCTAATACTGATCTGTGCTATGTATAGGACATAGAACAGATCAGTGTTATCGGCGATCTTCTGCTCTGGTCTGCTCGATCTCAGACCAGAGCAGGAGACGTCGGGAGCCGGAAGCAGGAAGGTGAGGGGACCTCCGTGCGGCGTTCCGAATGATCGGATCCCCGCAGCAGCGCTGCGGGCGATCCGATCATTCATTCAAATCGCGCACTGCCGCAGATGCCGGGATCTGTATTGATCCCGGCACCTGAGGGGTTAATGGCAGACGCCCGCGAGATCGCGGGTGTCGGCCATTGCCAGCGGGTCCCTGGCTGCGATCAGTAGCCGGGATCAGCCGCGCATGACACGGGCATCGCTCCGATGCCCGCGGTTATGCACAGGACGTAAATGTACGTCTTGGTGCGTTAAGTACCACCGCACCAGGACATACATTTACGTCCTACGTCCTTAAGGGGTTAAGGACTCAGGATGCAGGGCATATGTGTACGCCCTACGTCCTGAACAGGTTAAAGGGGTACTCCTCCCCTAGACATCTTATCCCCTATTCAAAGGATATGGCATAAGATGTCTGATTGCAGGGGTCCCGCTGTGTGGGACCCCCGCGATCTTGGCTGTGGCACCCCAAACATCCGATGCATGGAGCGAACTTGTGCTGGATGACTGGCAATGCGGGGAGGAGGCTCGTGACATCATGCTCATGCCCTGCTCGTGACGTCACGGCCATGCCCCCTCAATGAAAGTCTATGGTAGGGGGCATTATGGCCATCATGCCCCCTCCAATAGACTTGCATTGGGGGCATGGCCATGATTTCACGAGCGGGCGTGACTGTGAAGTGACGAGCCTCCGGCACTCCACCCAATGCTCTAAGTGAACTCCGGGTGCCGCAGGGAGATCGCGGGGGTCCCTAGCGGCGGGACCCCCCACGATCAGACATCTTATCTCCTACCCTTTATCGGCGATAAGATATCTAAGGGCGGAGTACCCTTTTAACACTGAAATTAATGGCCGAATTAGAATAATACATCATATTTCACAAATCTGCAAACAATATACAAAACTCTGTAAAATCATGCGAACTTTGAAAAGAAGAAGAAAAATTCAATGTTGTTAACATCCCCAGATCTGAAGCGAAAAGTCCTTGCCAACAATTGTCCATTTTGTGATTTAAAAATAGACTATGAAGGTCAATTTCTTTACAGAAACTTTCTGCAGTATGTGGTTCCACTTACCTGCTACTGCATACGCTGCAGATTTAACATGTACAAGTCTGCAGATAAGGGGGGAGATTCATCAAAACCTGTGTGGAGGAAAAGTTGCTGAGTTGCAGATAGTAACCAATCAGATTGCTTCTTTCATTTTTGAAAAGGCCTCTGAAAAATGAAAGAAGCAATCTGATTGGTTGCTATGGGCAACTCAGCAACTTTTTCTCTGGACAAGTTTTGATAAACATCTCCCAAAGTCCGCAGCATTTCCATTCTATTCCCTAAACATGGAAATGGAGACAAAAGAAAGGCCTTTCCTTTAGGCCATAATTACACATGAATACAACATTCAGTAGGTTTGACTGTGCTACAACTTCAATGTATCCCAATGGGGAAAAAGTAGCAAGCAACTCTCCAACCATCACGTGAGAGACAAAAAACTGCTAGAGAATCCTTTTTCCTAGGGATACAACGAGGTAGGGTTGTAGTCATGGTAAATTCTCACTTTTACAGTAACTCATAGTCCATCATGCATCCACGACTGCACCAACCCATTAACCCCCCTCCCCACAGTGCTAGCCTGGTATAAGAGAACATGGCAAGATAGCCTATGTGTGCAGAGGATCATCTGTTTTCTGTGCACATGTTCTCTTACATTACTGCAATATCGTTGAATATTTAAATTGCAAAAGAAACATTTTATCATTCTATGCATTGTCTGGGCAGAAATATTCCTCTAGAATAGCATTTACATTAGGGACTATTAAACCTATGATGTATTTATTTTATGTTAGTTAAGATCCCCTGAAAGCGTTTTCTTTCAAATAAATCTTCAAGGTTACTTAGGCTAAGTGCACACTGCATTTGTGTGCTACATTTACTGTATACACAGAGAGAAAACTCCTGGCATATAAGTTAAAAGTATCCATAGCCCCCCCACTACCTAAAAGAAGAAAAGATTGTCCTTTTGCCTCCATCAACCTGGTAGACATTGGCATGTAAATTTTCTTTATTGTATATGATAATGCCACATTCTATAGTTTCCCATAAAAGGAGGACTGCAAAAAAAGTATACTGCATAATATGCTATTTTTTTTTTATTGAATTCTATGGGTGACTGATTCCACTGTGTGGCATGTACACTCACTGGTCACTTTATTATGGAGCACCTGTTGAATTGCTTGTTGACACAAATAGCTAATCTGTCAATCACATGGCAGCAACTCAGTACATTTAGGCATGTAGACGTGGGGAAGACAGCTTGCTGGAGTTCAAATCTAGCATCAGAATGGGAAATAATGGGGATTTTTAATAATGGGGTCTGGGTATTTCAGAAACTTCTGATCTGCTGAGATTTTTGCACAAAAAACAGGATTTACAGAGAGTGGCAGACAAAAAAAAATTGAAATAATACAGTGAGGGGCAGTTGTGTGGATGAAAATGCCTTGTCAGTGTCAGAGAGGAATGGGCAGACTGGTTCAAGAGGACAGAAAGGCAACAGTAACTCAAATAACCACTAGTTACAATTAAGGTATGGAGAATACAAACTCTGATCATGCAACATGTCCAACCTTGAAGCACATGGGCTATGGCAGCACCAGACCACACTGGGTGCCACTCCTGTCACCTAACAGGAAACTGGGGCTACAATTCACACAGGCTCACCAAAATTGGACAGTGGAATACTGGAAGAATGCTGCCTAGCCTGATGAGTCTCGATTCCAACTGTGACATTCAGATGGCAGGGCCAGAATTTGGCGTAATAACATGAAAGCAAGGATCCATCCTGCCTTGTAGCAACAGTTCAGGCTGGTGGTGGTATAATAGTGTGGTAGACATTTTCTTGACACACTTGGGACCCTTAGTACCAATTGAGCATCATTTAAACGAAACAGCTTTACCTGAGTATTGTTGCTAAACATGTCCACCCCTTTATGACCATAGTGTACCCATCTTCTGATGACTTTTAGTAGGATAATGCACAATGCTCATGTAATCTCAAATTGAACATAACAATGAGGTCACTGTACCAATGGCCTCCACATTCCTATGTTCAATTCAATAAAGCACCTTTAAAGGGGTACTCCCATGGAAAACTTTTTTTTTAAATCAACTGTTGCCAGAAAGTTAAACAGATTTGTAAATAACTTCTATTAAAAAATCTTAATCCTTCCAGTACTTTTTTAGGGGCTGTATACTAAAGAGAAATCCAAAAAAGAAATGCATTTCCTCTGATGTCATGACCACAGTGTTCTCTGCTGACCTCTGCTGTCCATTTTAGGAACTGTCCAGAGCAGGAGAAAATCCCCATAGCAAACATATGCTGCTCTGGACAGTTCCTAAAATGGACAGCAGAGGTCAGCAGAGAGCACTGTGGTCATGACATCAGAGGAAATGCATTTCTTTTTGGGATTTCTCTTTAGTATACAGCCCCTAAACAGTACTGGAAGGATTAGGATTTTTTAATAGAAGTGATTTACAAATCTGTTTAACTTTCTGGCACCAGTTGATTGAAAAAAAAAAGTTTTCCATGGAGGTGAAGTGAAATGGTATATTCGGCGTGATGTCATCAAGTCCATATGGACTAAAGACTTTGAGGTATATTTCCTCACCCAAGTATACTATGAAGAATAAAGGCTAAAGGGGGTCAATCCCACTATTAGCAAGATGTACCTAATAAAGTGGCCAGTGAGTGTATATATTGTGAGTATATTTTTCTAATGGAAGCAACACATGTAGAAAATATAAAGCCTTAGTTAGATTAGTTTTACAAAGATCTGACTCTTAGAAAAGCATCAAAACTGAGAGATCATATTAATATGTTTAAAGGGTAAGGTCAAAAAGCCTATTGGGTGCTGTTTTCATATCTGTCATCTTAATACACTGGTTTATTTATATAAATCTTGGTTACATGTTCTGTATTTCAACCATATTTCTGCATCAAAATATAATGACCTTGGTTTCTCAGACTATTGCTGATGATCTTAGGAGATGTAAGACATTTCTAATGATGAACTGGCCCAACTTGTTAATTCCGGGAAATTATTCCATTTACAGACACTCATATCTATGCAGAAAAGGCTGAATTCTGAATACATGGTATATGGCGTTTTTTTTCCATGCACAGGGCACTTTAAAAATTCACTGGCTCAGACATTGAGACACAAACCCTGGAGGAGATTTAGGGTGCGTTTACCATTCTTATTCCTGTCTGTCATGATTCTTGAATCTCCTATGTGCTCTTGTATTCTTGTCTGTAATTGTTCCTGTTTACATGGGTGTCCTATGCTGTATACAACACCTTTTGAGGTACAGATGTTATGTTCCCTTTGTGGTGTCCCGGTACCGTATTGCATACCGTACCTAGTGTGGTGGTCCCCAAAGTCAGAGTTACTACGCTCAGGTAGGGTCCCTCAGGTGGGACAGCCCCTAGTTGCCTCTCTTCTACTCTAATTCTATAGAGTTTATATGTATATATTTAATAATGTGTGTATTTAAGATAATGTATAGAGTACTTACCTCGTTAGCGTCGCAGGACCTTCTGTCATGTGACTATGTTAAATCCTCTATGGTATATTGGAGGACCTTTGGAGGTACCTTGGGTCACATGTCACCCATAACCCTTTGTAATGGTGATTGACAGAAGTATTGGACCAATTAGCTCTAGTCCAGCCCCTGCCCATATAAGGGAGCTGTAGCCAATTATCGCTCTCTTGGGTTGCTGCTCTCGTGGATGCCGGACTAGCAGGATGGATCTGCGCAACTTTCAAAGACACGCTAGGCCAGAGAACCTGCCGGCCTCAACTGAACTAAACCTTGAGTTCTAAATTAATCCGCGCTAAAGCTGGCGTGACTACTGGACTGCAAATAAATCCCCTAAATCCAGTAGAACAGCGCATATCATCCTAAAGACTCTAAATTGCTCAAGGTCCCAACCTTTGTCACTCTTCAGTAAAGTTCCAACTGTTTTCAGGAAACTCTCCGGTTGTGGACATTTAGTTATTCTCTACCTCCCTATCGCTCTTGGGAAGGGTGGCGGTAGGACAAGCATTACAGAGGAGCCCTCACCCTGGCATCACAAATAGCAAGGGTTAGCCAGACACCCTTTAGTCACCGCACAGCTACACCCCATATACCCTACTCCCCCAGGCTATCACACATTTATATAGTTTTTACTCCTATCCGCAAAATAAAAAAAATTCTAAAAATGTTGCACCCTGTGTGTTGTTTATAAACAAAGAAGTCTGGATATTTCTTCCTGATTTTTGTAATCTATGCAAAATAGCTTGAAACACTCCTTGTCTCTCCTTTCCTGTATCCACAAGAATCTTTTGTGATCAGACTTGAGAAGCAGTGGCCAATGCATTTTGTCATGTTCCCTATAGTAATTTGTGATGAATCTCCCTGTCCCATCCTTCTTTTTAGGTCTTCAGAGCTTCCCCTCTCTGTTGGAAGGGCAATATGATATGCTCTTTTAGTTGCTTTAGTACTGTACTTCAGATCATCTAATCTTCAGATCCTCCGCTCTCACCTTGAAGTTTGAGAATGTGGAGCGACATTTGCCAAGTCTTATAAATTGCCCTTTGGGGATTCCATTCATCATACTTCTGAAACGTGCACTATGTTCTTCCAATAGGCTGGTTGTACATTTTTCTGTTTTATACAGATATGTTTTGATTGAAGACTGGGATTGGTTGTCATCAGAATTCGTTTTAGATCTAAATTGTAGTTGTTCAGTTGTCCATGGAATTCCTCCAGTTCTAACATTGGACCTTTTCAGATGAATACAATATCACTAATATAATCTCTTTCCACAATGTAAGATTTGCACATTTCCCCTCCATCCTAAATAAAGGTTTGCAAATGTTGGAGCGCACATTGGGAAAGATTTATCAAAACCTGTCCAGAGGAAAAGTTGCCCAGTTGCCCATAGCAACCAATCAGATCGCTTCTTTCATTTTTAACAAGACCTCTGCAAAATGAAAGAAGCGATCTGATTGGTTGCTATGGGCAACTGGGCAACTTCTTCTGTGGACAGGTTTTGATAAATCTCCCCCATTGTGCCCACTGATGTTCTTACTATTTGGAGATAGATTTTCCATCAAAAACAAAAAAAGTTTAATGGATAACCATACGATTAGTAGAAAGTTCCTGTTCCATATTGAAGGTATGGTGTATGGAAGTATTCCACTACTTTATAGCCTACTTGATGACAAATACTTATCTATAATTTACCCTTGCTGTAAGTTATGCAATTCATGCTTTATAAACAATACAGTGATCCCTCAACTTACAATGGCCTAAACATACAATAGTTTCAACATACAATGGTCTTTTCTGGACCATTGTAACTTGAAACCAGACTCAACAGTATGGACATATGTATGGACAGTCCAGATCTGTGAAATGTGTCAATGGCCTGAAGAACTGACCAATCAGAATGGGCATTTACTGGTAAAACCCCTGTATTACTGAAGTACATGCACTGACTGACTGTCTGGTAGCGCCCCCTACAGTACAGGAAGGTATTACATGTTCTGTACTCTTTACCTGTACCAGGGTTAGCTGCTCCTTTGGACACCAAATAAGGGCAGCTCCATGTTACTTTTTTAGGACACTGTGTGTTCTGTACAGGACCCTGAAGAAACTCCAGTCCTCTACATAGACCAGCATTTTCCAACCAAGGTGCCTCCAGCTGTTGCCAAACTACAACTCTCAGCATGCCCGGACAGCCTTTGGCTGTCCGAGCATGCTGGGAGTTGTAGTTTGGCAACAGCTGGAGGCACCCTGGTTGGGAGACACTGACAGACAGTGATTTACAGCTCCCAGCAGCTCTTTCTTACTTTTATATGTAAGGATTTGCTTTATCTATATTAGTTATTTATTTATTTATTTGTCTTTAATCCTCACTTTTTCCTATTTTTGGATGACATTTTGGTGGCTTCAGAACCAATTACCAGGTTTCCATAGAGTTATGGGGGGAGATTTATCAAAAACTGTGCAGAGGAAAAGTTGCAGAGTTGCCCATGGCAACCAATCAGCTTGCTTCTTTCATTTTTGAAAAGGCCTCTGAAAAATGAAAGAAGCAATCTGATTGGTTGCTATGGGCAACTCAGCACCTTTTCCTCTGGACAGGTTTTGATAAATCTCACCCATGGTCTCAACATACAATGGTTTCAACATACAATGGTCGTCCTGGAACCGATTAATATTGTAACTTGAGGGACCACTATAGTTTATACTGCAATGAACACAATCTCACTTTTGTAAAAAGAAGCTGATGTTACAAAGGATAAAGGAGCAGTTAATTTTGACATGAGGGGATCTAACGTTGCAAATCTATTATATCATAACATAGATTGGTTAAGAGGTTCTGAAAACTATTTCAATTTCTACACTACATCTGATCTGGAAATTGGGAGCACTTCCCAAAAGAAATTTAAAATTGTTTGTTCTTGAAAGACCATTGTAGACCATTGTACTCCATCCTTAGGGCGTATTCACACATTCAATATCCTGCACACATTTGATGCCCAGGATTTCATTGTGTGTTCAGCAATTTATTTCAATTGAAATCTGCAGCACAAATCTGCAGCTTCAAATCCTGCACATCAAATATACACAGGATACTGTACATCCTTAAAGTGACTCTGTCGGCTCTGTGCCAAATATAGTCTGCAGATCTCAGCAGATAGGTGGTAGGGGGATAAAATAAACTATACCTAAAGCAGCTAAAGAGTCAAACAAGTAACTCTGATATACAACTACATCTCCTTCCTCCCCCCCTTGCCTAGCTTTTAACCATTGACATACAGGGCTGGAAACCAAGCCCTGTACATCAATCGTGCAGAGAGGGGCGCCGCTGCAGCTCAGCACCACCAGTTTGATACTTCAGCTGATAAACAAAAATGCACTTTTATAACTTGCCAAACCACGGTCAGAATACTAAAAGTATGGTTAATTTTACCCCCTTAGCACCTATCTGCTTGGATCTGTACTTCTGCACCTGTGGCTGATGGAGCTGACCGATTCCCTTTAAGCCCGACAAGGGCATGTGGACTTTTGTGGTGTGAAACTCCCAGGTCGCTACCCTTAGTGCGGTCACTTTTGCCAGCCACTGATGTGGATATAGTGTGGTAGTATCAGAGGCATAATCCTTCAGGCAGTGGATCAGAGCTGAAAGAGTTTGTGCAGATAAAGGAAAGGGACAACAGCTCAGGGCCGGCAGAATTCGCTCATAGTTGGATGTGTCACAGGCTTAGGTCAAGACAGGCCGCAGACAGAAGAATGGTCGAATAACAAGCACAGGGGCAGAAAGTAAGTATACATTTATAGTTCTCTTAAGGGATAAAACCTTGTTGCTCAGTCACAGATGACAGGAATTTTTTAATTGGTGCAGCAGAGTCGGAATTAGAGGAATGCAAAGTTTAGTGTATCTTTAAATCTAAAAGAGCATCAGACAGGACCCAGCAGCAGAGCAGTGGCAATGAGAAGCCTGTTGCTGCCAAGATAGCAGAGAAGCCATTTGGAGAGCGGAATGAGGGAGAGATGAGTGCGCCGTGAAATGGTTCACAGGAACTGTCACGATCACACCCTATCAATCCAGCCAAGACGCTAGAGAGAGTGTGATGGTGCAAGGGTTAAAGCTGCCAGACCTCTGGGTATCCACTACTAGTCCCAGCAAGTCACCAAACTAACGCTTAGATAAACGTGTTTCCACCAGAGCTGCCTTCAGAAAGGTGAGCTCATATATTTAGAGATCAAAGACCAGAGCTGACTAATTAAACATTTAATCTGATAAAAGGTATCACAGTGCTATATATATAAAAATACAGAAACAAATGACATACAGGTACAAAAATATATAAAAAAAGTTTTGCAAGCAAGTTCAGAAAACAAAAGATGAAGTTCTTACAGCATGATGATATAGCAGTCCATGAGAGTGAGTTCCAGCTGTTCTTAGGATGGTCTTGTCAGCTTGTTGCACAGCATTGAACACCCTGAGTCTAGCATTGTTAAATATTATATATCTGCCTTTTTGGAAGGGAGATTCCATTCCCCCCTCCCCTCTGATCCCACCAGGGGGGTCTTCTCTCTTCCTGGCCCCTTATCTGTTTGATTATATGATGGGACCAGAGTGCATGACTTCAAAAAAGCCTTTGACTTAAAAGGAGATGTAAACAAACAGCCAGACCCCCAATAAAATGCAATACACAAACTCACAGTCTGAATGACCTCTCACCCCCAGGTCTTAGTTTATACACATATATAATTTATAATACACATATAGGATTTTAATAATGAGGCCTTGGGCCTGACACCTCCCCCTTAAGATGGAGACAGAGAGATCTTGCCTTTCCAGGCTAATAGATCTGTCTCCATTACTCCTCTATTTCTCCCTGACGTGATCGTACCAGTACTTCTGCCTGGACTGAGGTTGTCATGTACCAGCCCAGTCAATGTCTGCATCCTGTCCCTAAATCTCAGAACATACTCCACCACAGCATGTAGCCCCCCTTCCCATTCTCCCCTAACTAAATCTAGGGGTCCCCGCACTTTGCGACCATACAATAACTCAAAGGGCAAGAAACCTGTAGACTCTTGGGGTACCTCCCTGTAAGCAAATAACAGATGGGGTAAATACTTTTCCCAGTCTCTGCCCTCCGATTCTACAAATGTTTTTAGCATTTGTTTCAAGGTGCCATTGTTACCGGACACTCTGTACAACCAATGTAGAGGGTTGTGATCAGTTCTTACAGTAAAATCCCTGCCATACGGGTATGGCTGTAATTTTTGCAAAGCCCAGACCACAGCTAGGCATTCCTTCTCTATGACCGCATAGGCCACTCCCAAATGTCCTGCCAGGGGGGTCTCATGGGCCAACCTCAGCAGCTCTTTCCTGTACTGCCTAGGAACCACTAACTGCCTTTCTCTCTCCTAGGCCCCTAGCATGCCTTTGGAAAGGGACTCCCAGTACAAGATATCATTTTCCCAATATACCCGATGCCCCTCTGTGTCAACATCTGTATGCTCAGCCCTTCAAAGGAAGGGTCACAGCGAAGAGCCTCCCGGAAATGCTCATTTCCCTCCTCCCATCTCGTGGTATCAGCAAGCACATTTCCCCCAGGTGAACTAGCATCTCCACCTTCCTCTGCTGGGGCTTGCAAGTCACACAGCTTGCCCCTTGCATCCACATCCTCCCTTCCTGTTAAAGCTGCAACCCTGGCATGCTGCTGACGCGTTACCACTGCCACCATTGGTATGCCTCCCTGGGGTTTACCTTCCTCCCCCTCAGTTCCAGACATAACAATACAGGCATCATACACAGGGCTATCACTCCTTCCCTCCTCCTCCTTAGGCTCACAGGATTGGGACATATCACTCACTGCTGGTCCCTCATCCTTACATGTCACCAGGGGCACACTAACCCCTCCCCCTAGCCCATCTCCACTAGGTTTTGGCATTGGCAATGCATTGTCACCACATTTTACAATACACCCCATTCCACTTTTGGAAAACATTACTGGTTCAGTCACAGGTAAACAATTACCAATCCCCTGCACTCCATCCCAGTTTCCACATTTTGCAGTGTCTCCCAAAGTCTCACACAGTACCTCAGAATGAACAGGGCTCTCTCCTAGCCCATCCGGTGTGCAGGTAGTGTCCTCTGGAGCATAATGACAGAGCATCCGACCCAAATCATTCCCCAGCAGAACATTAACAGGGATGTCCTCAGAGACCCCCACCTACCGCAAACCTTTGCCTGTACCCCAATCCAGGTACACACGGGCCATGGGCACAGCAGGCCGCACACCTCCAATTCCTTTTAAAGCCATGGTTCTTCCATGGATGATGTCCTCTGTATCCACCACTTCAGGCCGCACCAAGGTAAAGTAGGCTCCAGAATCTCGCAAACCCACTGTCACCCGGTCACCCACAGTTACACTCTGCAGGTTATCCGCTCTTTTCTCCACTGCTCCGGACACCAGAAGAACGGCTGTGTGTCCTCCAGCTACTGGTGGAGAATTCTTTTTGTTGGGGCAAGTGGCACTCAGGTACCCAATATTGTTGCATCTGTAACATCGGCGGGTGTCCCCCTGACCCAATGTGGCTCCTGTTGCTTTTGGGAATGATGGCAAGAATTTCCCGGCTGACCTGGTGGTGCTTTGTGGTTGTGTGGCTCCCCTCCAGGTACTTGCTCCAGCTTGTGCAGATCCACGCTTTGCTGCTGGCGCACGGTTGTTGGCAAAGTCATCTCCTAGTGCTGCTGCTTCCATGGCTGTCTTGGGCTTGCGGTCAAAAATCCACTCTCTGGCTTCAAAGCTCCGTGTTTGGAGAAACTGATCCAGGACCAACAAGTCCTCCAGGGCCTCATAGGTAGTGACCTGTAGGCCCCCAGTCCATTGCCTGATTGCAGCCCTTAGCTGACCTGCATGTTGAGTGCAGCTTTCTGTGGCACTTTGTTGCAAATTCCGAAACTTTTTCTGATAAGCCTCTGCAGTCAGATTAAAACTTTTTAGCAGAGCAGATTTTATTGCCTCATAGTCCTGGTCACTCTCTGAGGGAAGCAAAGCAAACACATCCAGAGCTTTCCCTCGCAGCCGTGGGGTTAGATATCGTCCCCACTGTTCCTTAGGTAGATGGAACTGCCCCTTTTCAAATCCCCTCAGGAACACATCCAGATCACCTTCTTTCTCCAACATGGGGAAATGTTCCAAGCGGGGTTTGTGGTCTCCTTGATCCTGCACATCACTCCGTGCGGATGAAGCATCCCCTCTCAGCCTCAGAACCTCCAGTTCATGCCTTCACTGGGCCTCTCTTTCTGCGGCTTGTGCCTGGGCCTCTCTTTCTGCGGCTCGTGCCTGAGCCTCTCTCTCTGCCGCTCGTGCCTCTCTCTCAGCAGTTTGGTACTGGAGAAGCAGTTGGAGTTTCATATTGGCATCCACATTCCCAAGGTGTTGTAAGGCAGTCCACATATAAGAGTCCAAGGCCTCATGTGGGAGTAGGGTCCCGATGGGGAGTAATGTTGTATTCCCCAGGAGATATCAGTCCTTGGATGGCAGTTCCAGCTTTAGGACTTTGCCTCATGTCACTCAGCTCTTCTGCACGGGCATCATACTCCACAAGATCAGCAATAAGCTGTTCCTTGTTCTTTCCTGCAGTAGGGATGTCCTTTTCTTGGAACATTAGCTCCAGTGCAGGCTTGGACTGCTTGCGATATACCTCCATATTTCCGAGATGAGACAGAGGAGATAAAACAGGAGATGGGGAGGACAGAACTGTCTTGCACTCTTTTTGTATGTCTTTTAAACCAGCACTGAGCTCTGTCTTTGGAATTTACACACAAGAATATGTATGCAATTTCTTTTTAGTGCTAAGATTTCCTTACAGGTAAAATCCAGCAAGCACTCTAAAAATCTCTAAATATATCCCGACGCTGCCACCAGTTGTCACGATCACACCCAATCGGTCCAGCCGCCAGTTAGTCCCAGCAAGTCACCAAATTAACCCTTAGATAAACGTGTTTCCACCAGAGCTTCCTTCAGAAAGGTGAGCTCATATATTTAGAGATCAAAGACCAGAGCTGATTAATTAAACATTTAATCTGATAAAAGGTATCACAGTGCTATATATGTAAAAATACAGGAACAAATGACATACAGGTACAAAAATATATAAAAGAGTTTTGCAAGGCAAGTTCAGAAAACAAATGATGAAGTTCTTACAGCATGATGATATAGCAGTCCATGAGAGTGAGTTCCAGCTTTTCTTAGGATGGTCTTGTCAGCTTGTTGCACAGCATTGAACACCCTGAGTCTAGCATTGTTAAATATTACCGTATATATCTGCCTTTTTTGGAAGGGAGACTCCATTCCCCCTCCCCTCTGATCCCACCAGGGGGTCTGCTCTCTTCCTGGCCCCTTATCTGTTTGATTATATGATGGGACCAGAGTGCATGACTTCAAAAAAGCCTTTGACTTCAAAGGAGATGTAAACAAACAGCCAGACCCCCAATAAAATGCAAAACACAAACCCACAGTCTGAATGACCTCTCACCCCCAGGTCTTAGTTTATACACAGATATAATTTATAATACACATATAGGATTTTAATAACCAGGCCTTGGGCCTGACAGGAACTGTGACAGATTATTTGTTCTATTGTCTGGTTATAGGGTTTCTGAAGGAACAATCATCAAATACATTTTACCTTTTGATAGGACATGTCCTTGGAAAGTATGTGCTCTCAAGCCTCTATACAAAGGCAATAAATGGTGTTACGGGTTGAAAAATAGACCTTTTCAAAACTGGGCCAGAGAGTTTAAAACGTCTAAACTGTAACAAAAAATATTAGAAGGTTTGAGCCAGGTTTCTAAACTAGTCATCACAGGTTTGTTGATGGCTTACCCTCTACACCCCACATCAGCTGTTTTCCAAAGCTGTGGCACCAGCTCTGTATAGTATATAGTACTGTAGAACGGCAATAACACGGCCAGGTTATCAAGAATAACCATGAAAAAAAGCCCTCGAAAACCCCTTCAACATTGCATATGGACCAATTAATACCAAATCCAGAAAACTGAACCAGCCAAGACTGTTGATTTTGGTATTGTTAGCCTCCTCTTTTGATATTTTGGCAAATTTTTATGTAAATGCTTTTTTACGACCGGTGAATGATCTTGGAAATATCCAAATGGCCCTTAGCAGAAAAACGGTTCCTTACACCAGATCTTATTGGTGACCGTCTTTTTCCCGAAAGACATACTTGAAATTGGTGACATATCACTTGGCCCAGCATATTGAGAAAGCACAAAAAAAAAAAAAATATGCATTGCAATTTATAGTGTGAACTGCATCGTGTATACCCATTAAGAACAAAGGGGGTATTTATCATTTTTACCTGTTGTCAGTTTCTTTTTACCCGTTTTTTTTTTTTTTTTTTTTTTTAACTTTGTTTTTTTTAGACGGGGCACACATCCTTTAGTAACTTTGACACATCCCATATTCTCACTTTGGTATGTGTGTTTTCCATGTCAGAATATTGTTGGTGGGGATTTGTGCCAAACGCGCCATATTGCGCCACATTAACACCAAAATACAATTGGCGCAAATTATAAGTTACTGACCGCTGCAAAAATCATACACAGGACTGTAAAAATCCTAGCAAGTTTACAAAATGACATTGGAGAGAATGTACCAAACTTTGGTGCAAAAAGACACTGCGCTAAACATACGCAATAAAAGACACATAAATCCTTTGAATAATACCCCCCCCCAATGTCTTAGTCATAATCTATGCGATATTGCTTTATATTATCCAAATAAATAGCTTAGGAACTGATGGAAATGTAGGGACTGAAATATTTTTTAAGGCTTGTTTTATTTAATTTTATTTATGTTGATATTTCAGTACACTAGGGTATATAGATGTACATTAGCCCAACAGCAGAGAGTAATAACAATGAAGGTCTGGGTGTGGTGGCACTGCTGGATTCATGCATGGTCACTTGAGTTTTAGAGCAGCCTTCAGCTGTCCGGGCATGCTGGGAGTTGTAGTTTTGCAAGAGCTGAAGACAAACTGTTTGAAAAACACTGTTTTAGAGGCTGGAAACCCAAAAAGAAAACTGTATACGTGACTTTATGCATTAAAGAAAATGTGGCCAACCCTGCTGATTTTGGCTCAGCTGACTGACTATATCTAATACAGTGGTATGTTGAGGGATCCGTGCAATGTAAAGTATAGGACAGTGGTCTACAACCTGCGGACCTCCAGATGTTGCAAAATTTCAACACCCAGCATGCCCGGACAGTCAACGGCTGTCCGGGCATGCTGGGAGTTGTAGTTTTGCAACATCTGGAAGTCCGCAGGTTGAAGACCACTGGTATTGGAGGTTATACTCACGTATTCCCGCCGCTCCGGACCGTTACCGCTCGTCACTGCTACCCGGGATGTCGCCTTCCATCACTGTGGCCGCGTCCCCGGGGTGTCCCCGATGCTCCGGCAAGGCCTCTGTTTCCCCGGCATCCTCGCTCTCCATTGCCGCCATCACGACATTACGCACGCCGCTCCTATTGGATTACGGGACGGCGTGCGCAGCGACGTGATGACGATGGATGAAGAGCATCGACAATGCAGGTGATCCAGAAGAGGATGCGCCGGAGCCCCGAGGACAGGTAAATGATAGTCAGCGGACCACGCGGGGCACCGTAAACGGCTATCCGGTGGCAGCTGAAGCAGTCTGCCTTCAACATGCGATGGCCTATGAGAGGCCATGGTATGCTGAAATGATCGTATGTCGGGGCCATCGTAGGTCCGGGGGGTCACTGTATATTCCTAAAAGCCACATATCCTACAACTCTTTGCATATCTGGCTTTTAGGAATCAAAACTTTAGAAATGTTTTTTCGAAAAATTCCCTTTTGAGCTTAATGTATATTTATGGCAACCCTATTACAGCGATTGTGTTTATGTAACTTACACAGATTCTCTTCAGCCATAAAAGCTTTGAGTCCGGATTTTGATTGGAAATAAAATATTACAGCTTTTACTTCTAAATGCTACTGAACTTTTAATGAGCTTTTGGGCATTAAACCCCCATTATGACAAATGGATGGTTATGTTTCTGTGAAATAATTGTCCTTCCAGTCTGACAAATACTCTGTGTGCACTGACTGCTAGTTTGGAGTTTGGAAGCTGAAGATGATGTAATGGGAGTTTTTGGCAACAGTGTTATTTTATTACAGACGGAGGTAGTATCATGAAGATTTACATGCAGCAACAGTTCACTTGAGGATGTCATCATTGTTAATATGACTTTATGAGGACATTCTTCACAGCCGTGCCCGGAGTAATAATGTGGGTCACTTGTTGTCGTCTTTTTTCCCCCTAATGTAATTTACATCCATATAAGCTCCTGCCTAGAATACGACTACACCCAGCAATTAAGGCCATCTGACTAAGGCTATGTTCACACAGTGGAATTCCGTATTCTGTTCAAATTCCATTCTGCAAAACTTGCAGGGGAATTTTAACAGAATTCTGGCAGAATCGTGTTCTCAAAACACAGAATTCTGCTGAAATTCAAAGCACCATTGACTTTGATGGGATTCTGGAATTCTGCAAAATTAAAGATAGGAAATTCTGCTGGGAATAGGACAGCGGAATCCCATTGGAGTCAATGGTTAGTAAATTTTAGCAAAATTTCAGGCAGAATTTTGCGCGGAAAGGCTATGTTCACACAGCAAAATTTCCATGCAGAATGCGGAGGAAAAATTCAGCTGAGAAATTCTACAACATGAATTTAACGGGGTTCCCGGCCCCTAAAAGTCTTATCCCCTATCTGTAATCTTGGCTGCGGTACCCTAGACATCCGGTGCACGAAGCTAACTTTGCACCATGCCGGATTACTGACGATGCAGGACAGAGGCTCGTGATGTCACGGTCATGCCCCGCAAGTGACGTCATGGCCACTTCACCTTTTGCAAGTCTATGGGAGGGGCCGTCACGCCCAATCCAATAGACTTGCATTGAGGGGGTGTGACCGTGACATCACGAGCCTCCGGCGCCGCACCCGATGCTCTAAACGGATGCTGGGTGCAACAAGGAGATCAGGGGGTCCCTAGTGGCGGGACCCCCCATCACCAGACATCTTATGCCCTATCCTTTGGATAGGGGATAAGATCTCTAGGGGCGGAGTACCCCTTTAACATTGTGGGGAATGGAATTTCCAATGTCCCATTCATGCAGAAAATTTTCCACTGCAGAAATTCTGCACTCCAGATTCTGCAAAAAAAAAATATTGGTTAATAGTTTTTGCAGAATTCCTCAGCAGAGTCCACTGAAGTGAATAGGAATCTGAATTCCTTCTGGAATCCGTATGTTGAGCGCGAGAAATTCTGCATAAATTCAGCACAAATTCCACACACATTCCACAAGGAATCTGCTGCCAGCTTGGCAGAAAGGAATCTAAACGGAGGCACATAAATTCCACCATGTGAACATAGCCTTAGACAGCCTTTAATAATAATTGAGAGGGTCTGCGGGTCAGGGCCGCCCCTATTAGCTAGATCTGAGAGTGGCATCAAGTGCAGTACTTCGCTCTTGAGATGAAGAAAGCATTTCCCCTGGAGACATGATAACAGGAAAGCAAGATACCTTCTAACTAAGAAGGAGTTTTTGTAATCACACATTCTTTTTAACTTTAGTATTCTAAGACATATTTGACACCAGGGGTTTACGGTTATTACCATAACAATAACTGAAAGGGAATGGATTGCAATAGGAAACAAATGTGTTCTAATTCCACATCACTGGGTTACACATAATAAGATTGTTCAGTCGTGCTATGATCCTTGTGGAAATAATGTGGAGTTTCCAGAAAGCTATGAGTGCCCTGAACAATAAAGACTTGCATAAGCCTTGACACTGAAACCATGACATAGACAAATGAAAGTACAGTAAAAGTGACCATGTACAATACAGAAAATTTGGCCTATCCAAGTGATTTTGGCACAGTTCACCGACTATCTAATAAATTGTGGTCTCTCGGGATCAGGATCAGCCATATTAGATGTCACCAAGCTGATCCTTTGTTCCCACTGCACTGCATTTACATGGTTATTTTATATCAATATTTTACCTTGTTACAATATATATTAATAAAGATGTTACTTTTACCCATAGCTATCTAGTATCTGCATTGCACTATATTACTGTGCTTATATGCACTTTGGCAATCGATTAATGTATCTGCAGCTATCTATACTGACCCGGACAGTCTGGTGTGTCTTCTGAGCTTAATGTACAGTCTTTATTAGGTCTATTCAATGACCCTATTGTTCCCATGAACCTTCACTCCTAATTTTGCTTTCAATCTTGTCACTATGGGGGACATTTATCAAAGCATTTAGTTTTTTTTTTGCTTAAAACTGTCGCAAAAAAGTCGCATGTGCAACTACTCTCTTTTTTTGTGCGCCTTTTTGATTGTGCAGTGTCCTAAGCAAAAAAAATAAAAAATTGCTTACCAAAGCAAAAAGTGATTTTTGACTTACAGTGTTCAGAGATTTATCAAGTGCGAAAGTCGCAAAAAAGTCGCATCGCATGAAAAAACCTACTAAATTTACTCCAGCTCAGACATGGAGCAGAAAAAGCTGCTACCAAAGCAAAAAAAAAAATAATAATAAAAAAGTAATTGCGTACGTGAAATAAAAGTATCAACAGGCTGAAACCGGTTGATAAATTAGTCGCACATAAGCAAAAAAAATTTTAAGAAAAAAATAAACTAAAAAAAGGAATACATAAGCAAACAATGAGAAATGACCCCCTACGTGTTTTGTGCTTTTTATCTGGTTATTTTTTTGTATGCAATTTTCGACAAAGTATGAACTTATTTACATATGTCATATTTATTTTTGTGTATGTACTGTGAATTTTACCGCTCCAACGCTTACCTCTGCAGCTTGCCAATTTTGAACTATTAACTATGATTTAACCCCTTAACGATGCCGAACCTAAATGTACGTCCTGGTGAGCTGGTACTTAACACACCAGGACGTACATTTACGTCCTATGCATAACCGCGAGCATCGGAGCAAATAGTTCCCTATGGAAATATAAAAAGTGTAAAAAAATAAATAAAAGAAATGTGACCTCCCCCCCAATAAAAACATAAATTGTCCCATTTTCCCTATTTCACCCCAAAAATATTTTATTTTACATATTTGGTATCGCCGCGTGGTTAAAAAATTAGCGATTTTTTTTTAAGCGCACCAGTAATAGAAAAGTATGTTATCATCGGTATCATTTTAATCATATTGACCCAAAGAATAAAGAACACATGTCATTTTTTAAGTAAATTGTACGGCGTGAAAACGAAACCTTCCAAAATTTGCTAAATTGCGGATTTCTTTTTAATTTCCCCACACAAATAGTATTTTTTTTGTTGCGCCATACATTTTATTGTAAAGTGAGTGATGGAATTACAACGGACAACTGGTCGCGCAAAAAACAAGCCCCCATACTAGTCTGTGGATGAAAATATAAAAAAGAGTTATGATTTTTTGAAGGCGAGGAGGAAAAAACGAAAACAATAAAATAAAATTGTCCTTAAAGGGTAGCTTTCATCAAAAAAAACTTTTGATATATTATAGATTAATGTATGCAGAATAACTTTACAATAGCATGTTATTAAAAAATATGCTTCTTTCTATTACATTTTCCACTTTGAAAAAATGACCACTAGGGGTCTCCCTACCAGTCCTTTTTTTTATAGATTTCAGACTCATGCTGGAGTCCTAAATCTCAGACTGCGCCCGGGACACAGACAAGCACAGCACTGCTCCCTGGCAGTGAGCAGTGCTGAGTTTCTCTGTGTTCCAGCTTCAGTTTGAGATTTAGGACTCTTGCATGAGTCTGAAATCTAATTAAAAAAAAGGACTGGTAGGGAGACCCCTAGTGGTCATTTTTCAAAGTGGAAACTTAAATAGAAAGAAGCATGTTTTTTAATAACATGCAATTGTAAAGTTATTCTGCATACATTAATCTATAATATATCAAAAGTTTTTTTGATGAAAGGTACCCTTTAAGGCAGTATAATGTCCTCCTAGTTCACAGCCCTTGCAGTGCACTGCAACTAATAAAATGTTAAATGAATATTATCATATACGTGACCCAAGCCTGCAGTCAGCTTTCCCTAAATGCAGACTGTGCTTTAATGGATTAATGGATTCTATTCATGTGAACAGACCCTTTAATTCCCACATTCAGTTAGGTAATGCGTAGCACCCTACAAGCTCTGTGTAGTCCCCACAAATCATGGAATACTTTGCAGCCTCAAGGAAATAAAAAGGTTGCACAATAGCTGCTACATTTTTTTATTCTGTAGCTGAGAAACTGAGGGATTTGAAGAGGTCAATACTGATGATGTTTTCCACATTTCACACGTTGGTTATATTTTATCAGTGTTTTCATTGGGTGCAATTATTAATGTTTCTTCTATAAAGCTAACACTTTATCGCTCAATAAAAAAAACTGCTTACAGGAGCGGAACCGCTGAACTCCACGCAACCCCATTCTTGGAAGAGAACTGAGTTCTTCTGGAGAAGTTATACATGTTGATTACTCAATGGTGCTCACAGAACATTGTACAGGAGGAACTTTCTTCTAGGTCAGTGCAGACTCGAAAGACAATTTTCATCTCAGCAGTGACACATAGAGGCCTGAAGAAGGAACTGTCTGCTCCAACAATTCAGCCATATGTTTTCCCACTGTAAAGAACACCACATATTGATACAGTGTATTGGCATTTGTTATGACTAGTTCATTATGATTTTAAAAGTATTATAATAGGCAATTTACCTGCAACTTAAAGGGGTACTCTGGTAGAAAAAATTTTTTTTTTTAAATCAACTGGTGCCAGAAAGTTAAACAGATTTGTAAATTACTTCTATTAAAAATCTTAATCCTTCCAGACCAGTACTTATCAGCTGCTATATGCTCCACAGAAAGTTCTTTTTTTTTTAAATTTATTTTCTGTCTGACCACAGTGCTCTCTGCTGACACCTCTGTCCATGTCAGGAACTGTCCAAAGCAGGATGGGTTTGCTATGAGGAATTTCTTCTGCTCTGGATAGTTCCTGACATGGACAGAGGTGTCAGCAGAGAGCACTTCCTGTAGTTCAGAGCAGTTCAGTGTGCAGCTCATTCGGGTGTGTCTCTTTGTGTGTGCTCCAGAGACTTCCAGCAGACCAGAGCAGGTGTTTCATCAGCCTCCCCAGGAGTGTGGCAGCCTCCCTGCATGGCGTCCCTGGCCTCCACCTCCCGTTCTTCAAGGCTGGCGGGGGGTGGAGAGCAAACAGCAACAGCCATTCCGGCCGGGGGGAGAAGATCTGGCAGAGTCTGCAGCAATGCAGGCTCTGCACCCCCGGCAACGGTTGCCAGCCAGAGGACTGGTGAAAGAAAAGCAAGAAGGAGAAGTGTGGAGTTGTGGGCAGAGAGAGGGCCCAAGGAGTCCAGCGCCACCTACTGCTCCCGCATGGCCGCTCGGTTTGCTGAATATGATCGCTGTGGCAAGGAGCTGAAGTTGGCCAGACAAGATCTGCAAGGGGCTCAGAATCTGGTGAACACTGCGCCCAAAAAGAGCAGACCAGAGCTAAGAAGAAAGATCTCAGCACTGAAGGCTGAGATTGTGCAGCTGGAGGAGAGGAGAGCAGAGATCTTGGAGGGGAGCGGTCTCTTCAAGGAGAAGCTTCAGAACAACAACCGGTTTGCCGCCATGAAATCCCCAGATAAGGTTGAGGTGGATGATGGGGAGAGTAGTGGCGGTGAAGAAAGTGTGGATGGTGAAGGCATAAAGAAGAAGGAGGAGGAGAATGTGGGAGAAAGAGCACAAGTGGTGGAAATGGATGTCTTGCCTGTAGCTACTCCCTATAACACCCAGGACAGCTACATAGAGCCAGCCCAGGTGGCGCTTTCATTAAGTGAGAGCGAGGAGGATGAACTGGAGAGTGAGGCTGGGGGATTACTGAGGGCGATTGTTATGCAGGAGTCCCCAGCCCACCTCCAGAACTTTACCTTTGGAGATGACCAGTGCGATGATGTGGCAGTAAAGCGAAAGAAGCAGAAGACTCAGGAGACAGTAAAGTACATGTTTGTCCCTTTCCAGCAGTCAGGGCCAGCTGCAAAGCTGGTTCAGGCTGCTGGGCCCCCCAGACTGCCACACTCCGTTTCTGTAGTGGAACGGAGCCAGCATGGGGGGTACAGCATGGCGTCAGAAAAGGCTGCGGACGCAATAGCTGTAAAGCACACCCATCCTGCCGGTAGGGAGGGGAAGGATGGGCTCATGGTGGGCAGCTCTGGCACTGCAGGGCCGCCCCAGGGTGGCGGGGGGCGTGTCCCAGTGCCAGAGGCGAGTTTTGCTGCTGTGTGCTCGGGAGGCGGTTCCCCGAGAACTGTGGGCATTACCGGCGCTGCGGGGCACTCCCCTGTGAGGGGGGGGAGTGTCCGGGCACCGGTGGCGGAGAGCGGAGTGTCTGTGTGCTCGGGGGGCGGTCCCCCGAGTACTGTGTGTTCTGTGGGTGCTGCGGGGCACTCCTCTGTGAGGGGGGGGAGTGTCCGGGCACCGATATCCCCTGCAGAGCCTGTGTGGTTAGGCAAACCAAGCGATGGCGCTGTGGGAGGAGCTGGGGTGCGCTTTGAGGGGCAGCCCCAGACTCAGGAGGTGTCATCGCATATGGAGAAGGAGTCATCAGTGTCGACCCCGGCAGCAGCAGCATCGACCCCAGCACAGAAAACCATAATAAGACCAGCAGTACTACAGGTCCCAGCCAGCCCAGAATCCATTAGGCAGGAAAAGAGTGGAGGATGTGAGAATGCTGAGTGTAGTAGAGCTGTGGATGTGAGGAGTGTAAGTGGAGTGAATGATGGTGGGAGTAGTAGTGGTAAGAATGGGAAGTCTGGTATGGATGGGAATAAAGATGGGAGTAGTGGTGTGAGTGGCTGTACTGATGGGTCTGGGTCTGGTCCGGCTGCCCCCCCGGTAGTGACTGCTCCTAGAAGTTATGCTAATGTCGCTGCCGGGGGTTCAGGGGGGTCCCCGTCTCCGGCCGGCTCTGGAGGCCACTTGCAACAGCGCCTCCTGGAGGCTCTGCGTAGGGGCGACAGGTCGATCCAGGTAGAGGGGAGGGGTGAGGTCGACCTGTCTTTCTGGATAGAGAGGCACGGTTTGGGGGCTTTCCGAGAGCGGAATGGGGAGGTGGTCTGGTCCCTCCCGACAACCGGGCAGGACAATAACCGTAGGAATGTGGTCCGTCTGATTTGGAGGGGCGAGGATGCTTGCCCGCCTCGCGCTAAAGTGGTTGAGCTACTCCTCCAGATGGAATTCAGGGCATGTGACATCTTTGCCCTGATCCACCCCTACGGTTCGTCTGAGTTTGATGTCAGTTTCGTTCGGCCAGAGGGTCTCGAACTCTTCTGGTCAAACTACGAAGTGGCAAAAAACGAGCCCGGCTGGCGGGAGTTCGCCGTAAAGGCGATTTCCCGTCAGAATGCTGTCAAGAAGGTGACCGTTTTGACCCGTAACGAGTCACTTTCTTGTTATGATATCATGACCTGGCTCGGACGGTATGGGGATGTGACGGACATGCCCAAGAAAAACTTGGATGAGCACGGGATCTGGTCCGGGGCCTTTACGTTTTCCGTCAAACTCAAGCGTTCAGGGAGTACGGTTGCCCACATTCCGTCAGCCGCCTTTCTTGGACGTGATAGGATCCAGGTTTTCTACCAGGGGCAGCCTAAGGTCTGTCACAGGTGTGGCAGCCCCACCCACTTTAGCGCAGCCTGTACTGTGCAGGTCTGCGCTTTGTGTGGTGGGGTGGGTCATCTGGCCGCATCCTGTCGGCAGATCCGGTGCCACCTGTGTGGTGTCCTCGGACACCCTTTCAGCCGTTGTCCTAGCGCCTTCGCCCATGCAGCGGCCGCTCCAGCTGAGGAGAGCTGTGAAGTTGCCTCGGCTGGGGAGGGTACGGGCAGGGATGGGGGCGCAACAGGGCTAGTGAGGAGGAAAAAGGGCCCTGCCAAACTAAGGCGGGAGGAAAATCGTAGAAGGAGTAGGGAGCTGGAGAGTGCCCAGGTGGCGGGGGTAGCTTCAGTCCCTGCTCCTGAAGCTGGCCCTGTAACTGCTGAAGCCCTGGTGGAGAATGTGCTGGATGAGGAGATCAGGAGACTTCACAGAGAGGAAAGCAATATGGCCGACCCTTCCGATTCCTCCCACTATGAAAGTGTGGATGAGGAGAGTGGGGTGAGGCCCAAAAAGAAAGAAAAGGGCAAAAGGAAAGGGAGAAAGAAGAGGTCAGAGCCCTCTGAAGCTCCTGGTACTACGGGCCAGGTCCAAAGCGGAAGCCTGGCTGCTCCCCCTCTGATTGACCTGTCAAACCGGTACCTCGTCCTCGATACCATCTCCTCCCCCTCCTTGGAGGGGGAAGGTGAGGGCGGGGTGCCTCGGGAGAAAGAGCCTCTGGGGGGAACTGGGCCCTGTCCTGTCGAGGCACCTTCCTCAGAGGGCAGGGCTAGACCGGGGCCGGACGGACACGGGGACCTTATGGACCAATCGGAGTCTAAAAAAAGATGCAAGAGTGGTCCTGCCCTTTCGTCGTCTTCGGGGGATGAGGGGGCTAAAAAGAAGGGGAAAAAGAAATAAAGGGTGAGGCCATCTAATTCAATCACCCTGTATGGCGGCACTCACCCCATTGACGCTGGCATCTATTAATTGTGCCAGCATAAAGTCAGATACGGCTAGATTTGCAGCCTTTGATTTTCTCGGCCGTGTTGAAGCCGACATTTTGTATCTGCAGGAGACCAGGTTGTCAGATCTAGCCTCCCTGGTAAAAGCCAGGAGAGAGTGGAGGCGCGGCCCCTCCCACTGGTCTCTTGCGGCTGAGTCGTATAGTGGGGTGGCGGTCCTTTTTACTGCTCCTGTTGAATGCCGACGGGTTATTGAATTAGAAATGGGGAGGTGCCTGATCTTAGATGTCTTCATGAAGGGACAGGAGCTCCGACTCATTAACATCTACGCCCCGCAAACTAAGCGGGGCCGTAAAGATCTCTTTATGAGGATTAAGCCCTTTCTTTTTACGAGTCGGCAGGTGATCTTTGGAGGGGACTTCAATAATGTCACGAGGTCCCAAGATACGAGAGGCTCCAATGGTCCGCTGACTTGCGATAGTGTGGCACTAATTAGCATAACTAGAGAAGCTCGCCTAGAGGATGCCCACATCCGGAGCCCCTCGGGCCACGCGGGTTTCACCTATCATCAAGGTAGTCGCAGGTCTAGAATAGATAGGTTTTATTTGAAGGAGGAAGCCGTCTCTTCCGCAGTGTCCGTGGTTGAGGTGGAGTTCTCCGATCACTGTATGATTTTGTTTTCCCTGAATGTTTCAGAGACCCCCCGGATGGGAAAAGGTTATTGGAAGCTGAATTCGTCCCTCCTGGAGGAGGCGGAGGTAAGACAGTCCTTTGAGGATTTTCTTCAGAGTCAGGTACCTTTACTGGATCTTTGTAGTAATAAGCTGGAGTGGTGGGAGATATTCAAGAAGCGGGTTGCGGGGTTCTTCCGCCAGCTCTCGAGCCTCAGGTCCCTGAACAGGTATCGCTTGTATCAGGGTCTGAGGAGGAAACTCGAGCTTCTCGTCTCGACTGGAGGTAGCCGAGAGGATATCTCCAGAGTGAAATCCTTGCTGATGAGGTGTCAGTACGATAGGCACGCATCTTTGGTTTTTGAGAGGGATTTCGGGAAGTACCGCTTGCCCGACCCTTACAGAAACTGTAAGATGTCAGTGAGTAGTAAAGTCATTTCAGGACTGATTGATAGTACGGGATCTCTGAATCGGTCCAGATCAGGGATCTTGGAGGTCGTCAGATCCTTCTACTCGCACCTCTTGGGAAGGACGGATCTAGATCGAGACAGGATGTCGGCTTTCCTGGCTGAAACCATTCCTGAGCCAGGGGTAGACCCCTCTCTTGTTGTTTTGGCAGAAGAAATCAGGGAAGAGGAAGTGAGACTGGCGATCGAGGGGCTTGCCCCTAAGAAGTCGCCAGGTCCGGATGGCTTAACATCCGAGTGGTACAGGACCTTTAAGGAGTCTTTAGCTCCCCTCTTGACTGAGGTATTCAATGAGTGTCTCTCCTCGGGCACTCTGCCGAAGTCAATGAGGAGGTCAGCCCTGATTCTTCTCTCAAAGGGTAAAGATCCCAACCGAATTGAGAATTGGAGGCCCATAGCTCTTCTCAATACGGACAGGAAGCTTCTGGCCAAGATACTGTTTAATCGGCTGGTGAAGTTTGCACCCCGGCTCCTTTCGGGGACTCAGCACTGCTCTGTTCCAGGCCGAAGCACCTTAAGTGCTGTCCTTAGTGTCAGGGAGGCAGTGGAGCGGAGTAGTGCGGGTTTCTGGAAGGGGTACTTGCTGTCCCTGGATCAGGCCAAGGCGATTGATCGGGTGAACCACGAGTACCTCTGGTCCGTCCTCCTGAGATATGGCTTACCGAGTACTTTTGTTAATTGGCTTAAGATCTTGTATGCAGGGGCAGAGAGTTTCCCGCTGGTGAACGGTTGGTCTGGTCGCTCTTTTGAGGTGGGGTCCGGAGTCCGTCAGGGTTGTCCTTTGAGCCCGCTTTTATACGTGTTCGCAATCGATCCCTTCGTCCGGAGGGTAGATTGTGGGCCGTTGGCGGGAGTCGGGATGAGTCTGGCGGAGCTGGATGTCACCCAGAGAGTGGTGGCGTACGCTGACGATGTCACTATTTTCGTCTCCTCACAGGAGGAGGTCGATGTGGTGATGTCGGAGGTGGACCGCTACTCGGAGGCATCCGGGTCTAAGATCAACCGGGATAAGTGTGAGAGTCTCTGGCTGGGAGGGGGGGATCCCACGTTTGATCTCCCAGACACCCTTCCAGGGCCCCAAGAATCAGCAAAAGTCTTAGGCATCACATTCGGCCAGGATGATTATCCCACCAAAAACTGGGATGGTAAGCTCCAGGATGCCGCTCAGAAGGTGGACCAGTGGAAGGGTTGGTCTATGACCCTCAGGGAAAGGGTACACCTGATCAAATCGTACCTGCTCCCCTTGTTTATCTATCTGGGCAGCGTATGTATCTTGCCAGAGGCTTACTACACTAGGATCTACAGCCTGTTTTTCCAACTGTTATGGGGGAACAGGATGAACCTAGTCAGGAGGGAGGTTACGTACCACACGAGGAGACTAGCGGGTTTATCTATGGTAAACCCTGTGGTGTTCTTTACGAACACCTTCTTGAAAGCTAACATCGCAAACCTCTGGAAAGAGAGGGCTCCTCCGTGGGTACTCTCCTGCAGGGAATGGTTTCGGCCTTTCTTCCAGGAATGGGAGAGAGGAGGGCGAGTGAAGGACCTCCGCACGCCCCATGGATATCTTCCGGCTTATGCTACCCCGACTCTGAAGGCGATACGTCGGTGGGGTCTGGGAGTGTGGGAGATCAGGACCCAGTCAAGGCAGTTCCTTGACAAACGGGTTCTGTTGACCCATTTCCAGAAGCCTCTGGCGCTCAGGGACTGCCCAGGTCGGGATCTGAGGGTGGGGTTGTACCTTTTAAACATGAAAAGGATCCCCCAGAAGTTTTGGGACTTGGCATGGCGCTGCTTTCAGGGGAAGCTATATGTAAGGGACAACCTGAAGTGCAGGAACTCTGATGACCGGGGATGTCCCCGAGAAGAGTGCGGGGACACGCTGGAAAGCATGGACCACTTCCTGCTTCATTGTCCCTTTAATATAGGGGTTTACAACAGGGTGGGCGCTTCCATCGGCTGGAGTCAACTTGCCAGCCTAACCTATCCAGAGTGGGCTTATGGAACCTGGGTGGCCGAGATCGGGGCACTTTATTCTTAGTTAGTTTAGTGGTTAGGTACTACACGTGGAACGCACGGTGTTTAGTGTCGACCCAACAGAAAATCCTCTCCGAGGTGGAGTTCTGTAGGAATATCACCGGTGACCTCGGGAAGATCAGGTCTTTGGAGTATGGCAATCTTGGTACCAGTAGGGCTTCTCTCCTGTGGAGAGGTTTTTCTTTTGATGTGCCCTAGGTACTAGACCTTTTTAGGTAGAGTACCTTTATTTTGGTTAGGGGCAGTGTTATAGGGATAGTGATAGGGTGAGAGCAGGGTCAGTTTTAATGGAGGGATAGAATTAGGGAAAATTGCAGGGGGGAGTTAGGGAAAGAGTTTAAAATTATTTTGATGTATCAAGTCTGCCATCCTTCTCCCTGGTGGTGGGCTGATGCATGTGCACGCTAGCTTTTTGTTTTGTTTTAAGCTGATATGGTATGAAGGGCTTACAGGCGACCAAACTTGGGCCTAAGGTAGCTTTGGTTCAGTGTGTATATGTTAGTGTGTATAAGTTTGTGTGTAAGTTGGTTGGGAGGAGTGTATTTGTGGGTGGTGGTGTTTTGCTTTTCTTTTGGGGACCTGACATGGGTCAGTTAGGGACAGGACTTTGTGTACGAACGGTATGGACTCTGACCCATGTGCAGGAGGGGTGGTGTGGGAGAGGGTACAGTTTTAGTGTAGGGATTTTGGTAGGGTTTTCTATTGTTTTTGTAGGTTTTCTTTAGTGTATATATATTTATTTTTAGTTAAATACTATAATATTATGTTCATGTGATTTTGTATGTATATTGTTTATATATTGTTTTCATTTTGTTTCTATATTACAGCATTACAGTAGTCATGGCAGTCGGACCAGTTATTATGTTACGTGGTTTACTTGATTTTATCATGTTGTTACGTTGTTTATTTTAGTAAAAATTTAAAAATTTTTTTTTTTTTTTTTTTTTTGTAGCCAGGTAGTGCTAAATTTTATGTTTATATTTTGCTAAGCCAAGTTGTGCTTTTGTATCTTATTTTATTTATTTTATTTTTTTTGTGTTTCCCGAATATGGATGGTTTTGAGTTGTAGCCAGGTAGTGCTAAATTTTATTTTCATATTTTGATAAGCCAAGCGCTATTTTTATGTTCATTTTTGGTATGCGTGTGAGTGTGGTTCGGTTAGGTGGGTTGGCATATTTTAGGTTTTTGTAAAGCTGGGCTGGCCGGTTAGGCAGGGTTTTGTTTTTGTTCTTTGGTACCAGTGTATTTCTTATTTATGTTATAGCTGGTTAAGCTTGTTTTGTGTTTTTGTATAAGTTTTGTACTTTTATAATAAAAAAAGAGTGTCAGCAGAGAGCACTGTTGTCAGAAAGCTGATAAATCATAGAAGAATTAAGATTTTTAACAGAAGTCATTTACAAATCTGTTTAACTTTCTGGCACCAATTGATAAAAAAAAACACCAATTGATAAAAAAAAAAAAAAAATAGTTTTCTACCAGAGTACCCCTTTAAGTTGCAGGTAAGTTGCCTATTATATCACCTTTAAAATTATAATGAACTAGTCATAAAAAATTAGATTTTCTAGCAGCCTCCCAGTCTGACTGGGAGAGCATGGTAAGTGAGCTTTTACACCTTCTTCACACTGGTGTGGTGCTGTGTGGCGCCCATTGCTGCCGCGGCGCCGTGTCTGTGGGAGGGTGTGGCCCGGAGACTGGTTTGAGTGGCATTGGGGCTGCTCTGCCAGTGGGTCGTTCCCCCCTGTGGGGACTGGTGTCGCGGCGGTATGCTAGGGATGTTAGGGACCCACTCTTAATAGGTGGCCCTGACATGGCCAGTGGGCTTGTACCTTTTGATCAAAATGTATACTAACAACCTGTTAGTTTTTTAAATTATGCTGAGAAGCAAATAGATCAAAATACAAAATTGTGGATGTGCGGCCATGTCTGTTTTTTCTACCTGGATTCATAAAAAAAAATTTCCACCGGAGTACCCCATTAATCCTGACACTGGTCCCAGTTCACCACAACTGAGAACAGGTAAATTGAACACCAGTCCAGTCAGGAGGACTCAGAAGTCTGAGCCCACTCCACATTCTATAGGTGCTGGTCCTTACCATTTAACCCCTCAGATTCTGTAATCAATATTGAGGAAATAGTTGCATCTGACATTTGCTATAGGGCCCATGATTTATTCACACACTCTTTTCCTAGCAATGTTTAAGGGGTTATCCAGCATAAGGTGATTTTAGTACGTACCTGGCAGACAGTAATGGACATGCTTAGGAAGGATCTGCTCTTGTCTTGGGGCTAAATGGCTATGCTGTGAGATTATCATAACACTGTGGCTAGCTTTTTGTGAACTGGTATTTCCTGTTTTCAGTTTTCTTGTTTGCCTACAAATCCCATGATTTCATTTTCCTCCTTCCCACACATCAGCTACCCCACCCATTGAAACATAAATGAGCTGCAGACCTGTGGTTTTCAATCAGGGTGCCTCCAGCTGTTGCATTACTTGCAGATTGCTCTCTCCACCCATTGAAGCAGACAGGCTCCCTGTCATCAGCTGACTAGTGAGTCAGGGCTCAACCGCATTGCAAGCTGGGAAAAATCTGAGACAACAGTCATTTTGTATGCTGTTAAAAATAAATATTGGGGTGAAAATCACATAAGAATCGGGAGAAAACCATCACACACAGGTACAGACACTATATTATGAACTACTCTAACTTTACAGCCCCTGTAGCATAGTCAAATAAAAATAAAAATTATTTAATACCCCTTTAAGATTGTGGGGACGGAGCTTGTCAGCTGGTTTATTACTACATTTTATTTTTAACACAGGCCCAACTATAAACTAAGATTCTGTTCACACCATTATTTATGTATATGTACATCCCACATTTCTGCATGTATTGCTGCAAAACATTGTCCTGAAAAGAGGTTTTCATTACACAATAATTTTAGTCAAGCGATATTAACTCACTTGCCTCTTCATGGTTCCTTTAGTGGTTCCTGTTGTATGATGCAATATGACTGGCGCTATCACAGCACCTGATAGGGAAGCAATCCAGTGGCCCAGTAGCACCACAGCTGTAAGGCTATGCTCCCTTCTCATAATGCTTACTTAAAAAGTCACTCTAGGCCAGTGGTTCTTAACCTTTTTGCAACTGTACCCCCAAAGGGTGAAAGGATGTCCGCGGGTACCCCTCGCGTGGAACTTTCATGCGAGGGATACCCAAGGACAAAATCTATATATATAAAACTCAATATGTGTGTGTATGTATGTATGTATGTATGTGTGTATGTTCCAGCATCACATCCAAACGGCTAAAGATATTAACCTCTTAAGGACTCCCTGAGCCTGGTCCCGGTGTGAAAAACAGCATCACACCGGGACCCTAGGCTAACAGCGTGCGGCACCGATCGTTGTACAGCGCGCTGTTAACCCATCAGACACGGTGATCAAAGTTGACTGCCGCATCTGAAAACGAAAGTAAATGCTTCCCGGAGCTATAGCACTTAAAAAAAAAGGGGAAAAAAAGTTAACAAAGGTCATTTAACCCCATCCCTAATAAAAGTTTGAATCACCCCCCTTTTCCCATCAAAAAAAAAACTGTGTAAATAAAAATAAAAATATGTGGTATCGCCACGTGCGTAAATGTCCAAACTATAAAATGATATCATTAATTAAACCACACGGTCAATGGCGTATGCGCAAAAAAATTCCAAAGTCCAAAACAGCTTATTTTTGGTCACTTTTGATATCATAAAAAAATAAATATAAAGCAATCAAAAATTCAGATCAACACAAAAACTTCAGAACACGGCGCAAAAAATGAGCCATCATACCGGCCCATACGCGGAAAAATAAAAAAGTTACAGGGATCAGAAGATGACAATTTTAAACGTTTAAATTTTCCTGCATGTAGTTATGATTTTGGAGGTTGGGGTAGATGTACGGGATAGGACGGGATAGGAGGTCAGGATAGTAGGTCGGGATAGGAGATCGAGATAGGAGGTCGACATAGGATGACGTGATATGAGGTCGGGTTAGGAGGTCGGGATAGTAGGTAGGGATAGGAGGTTAGAATAGGAGGTCAAGATAGGAGGTTGGGATAGGAGGTTGAGATAGAAGGTCGAGATAAAAGGACAGAATATAAGGACGGGACAGGAGGTCAGGATAGGAGGTCGGGATAGGACGACAGGATAGGAGGTCGGGATAGGAGGTCGGGATATGAGGACGGGATATGGGGTTGGGATATGACAACAATATATGAGGACGGGATATGAAGTCAAAAGCCTCCTCCTCTGTTGATTTTCCTCCCCAACAAGGATTAGGAAGGAAAAACCGGGCAACGCCGGGTACTCAGCTAGTAAGTCATAAAAGTACTTAATTTCATAATGGCGTGTGCTTAACTGCGATACTTAATCCCGTTGTGCCATTATTCCCCCCTCTAGCTTAATCCCCTTGTGCCATTATTCCCCCCTCCGATCCCCCTGGGCTAATATATGAGATACATACAATAACACCCCAGGCCTGTGTTGATCCCGTTCGGCGGGAGTTGGAGGGCCGCACTGACGTTCTTCTGCACTGTACCGGCACCTCCGTGCAAAGTGGCCGCAGCTCCGGCCACGGTACAATACAGCGAGCTGCCACGCCGAATGTGGCGTCCAATCCCCACTCTGTGCTGATAAAATGTATGGGCGGTATTTTTAAGCGAATTGCCGTACCCCCGCATAACCCTTGGCATACCCCTAGAGCTACACATACCCCTGGTTGAGAACCCCTGCCCTAGGAAAAAGCTACATACCCAGAATCATGGAGCTATATATGTTCCTATAGTTTAAAACATCTGAACGGTGCATTTTCAGAGATCCCCTGCTTTCCCCTACTCCACTACGAGTCCTGTGCTGCCATAACAAAGAAGTGCTGTGTTCAGTGACTTGGAACAGACAAACGGCATCCCATACAGGTGAAACTCCAAAAATTAGAATATCGTGCAAAAGTCCATTGTATTTCATTAATGCAACTTAAAAGGAAAGGAAGCATGAAGTGCTCCAAAATCTCCTGGTAGATGGATGCGTTGACCCTGGACTTAATGAAGCACAGTGGACCAACACCAGCAGAAGACATGGCTCCCCAAATCATATAATATATTGGGGATTTGGGGTTTTCATGAGCTGTAAGCCATAATCATCACAATTATGACAAATTATGTCTTGAACTATCTTGCTTTACATGTAATGAGTTTCTCTCATATATTAGTTTCACCTTTTAAGTTGCATTACTGAATAATCTTAACATGTATCAATAAATATTAGTAAACACATGGCTAAAATCGACAATAAAGCTCATTATTGACTGCTGTAAAAATCATATCTGGGGACATTAAAGGGGTTGTACAGTATCAAAAATATATGTCTGCTTTCTTTTCATTAGAGTGCCACATCTGCCATGTGTTATGTCTGGTATTGCATCTCAACTCTATAGAAGTGAATAGGGCTTAGCTGCAATACCATACACAGCCTGTTGTTCTTTTATTTGAAGACAGCTGCCATGTTTTGTAATTCTGTACCACCCCTTAAAGGGTTAATGAGTACCTGTCACCAAACTAAACTTTTAATATATTGTTCCTTATGTAATTATAAGACACTTTGCTATTTACTTGCTGTTAAAATTTTCAACCTTTATATGTTTAATGTGATTGAAAAAACGGCTACTAGGTGGCTCTGTTCTGTTCCCTGCCGCAAGTCAGACAGTTAGTTTGGTCTCCTCCTGGCCTGGCAGGAGACCAAACTCAGGAAATGCTTGCGGGGCATGGCGAGGCACAGCTCTCGCAGGCTTCAGTGACGTCGCACCTGCTGGGGAACGCCCACCTTCTCTTTACACAATGTGAGCACGGGGCAAGGTATGATACAGAGATTTTTAAAGCTCAGAAATTTTTTTAAGGACAGGAGGGGTGTTAGGAGTAGTTCGTGAATATAATCACTAACTTAGTTTAGTTTAGTTTAGTTTAGAAAATATGGTTTGATGACAGGAGTCTTTAAATATTTACAGCTGTGGGAGGGGTTTATTTGGGTGTACCGCCCTGACATACATGTAGGTCAGGTGACATATGGATGACTCAATAACTGGCCCAAGTCAAGGAGATAGGATAGCAGCATCTTAATGCTACAACTTGCAAATGAAGTAGTCCCAGGAAAAAACAAGAAGTATAAAGTAGTGAGCGGGGTGTGCCACTATAGTGGGTTTTGTGCCACGGGTGTTGCAGGGAGTGGTGGGATCAGATGTTATTAACCCCGGGGGTCGGATGGTATTAACCCCTATGTTCGTGACGCCAGTGTTGTTTTCGGGTTCCGGAACACCCCACGCCCGGTTTCTCCGCTATCCCACGGGCTAGTAGTGAATAAAGAGTCCACAACCAGTTGCAGGTAAACGGAGGATTTACTGAATAGAAGACAGGTATAATTATCTTCACAGCTATTGCCAGATTGTCCCAGAGATGTGACCAGTACCCAGAGGACCTGGCAGCTTGCTGGACCAATACTTGTAATTAACTTGACTTGGACTTGTAATTTAGACTTGACTGTTCTTAGACTGGACTTGACTATGTGCGGGACTTGACTAGATGCAGTGACAGCAGATATAGACTTGACTTACTGGAGAGTTGTAGCTTTGTGGAACTCCAGATGCTGAACATTGTCCTGAGATTCTCTGGTAGCTGCTTCAGCAAAGGCTTGATGTTAAAAGAGAGTGAATTAAAGATGGCCACCCCTTATGTAGTGAGGGGGCTGGACTATAGCCCATTGGTCAAGCTGTGGGTCATAAGTTAAACCTGGTGATCTCTGGGAGTACATGTAGCAACAAATCATATAACAGTATAACATAACATGTGATCAGGCTTACTCACACACTTCCTTGAGTCCTCCAAAGGTCCTATATACTATCTATACATTAGAATCCTATCTATGGTCTTAAAGCAATATACACCACATTTAATAAACTAGCAAGATAACACAAGGAGTCCTTGCAGGGGAGCCCCCAGGTCACTGAGGGACTCAACCCGACAGAGCCTACAGGTAATACAGGATGATGTACCTGTAGTGGGACACCGCAGGAGTGTTACTTTATCTGTTGCACCAAAGATATATATATATATATATATATATATATATATATATGTATATATATATATATATATGTATATATATATGAATATATTTGTGGCAATGTGTGGCAAGAATTCTGATGCAGTTTTCCTGAAGAGCACCTCAATAAGAAAAAATAGAAGACCAGGACCTACCCATTCTGTCTATGGTTTTCACATTTCTGATCTTTCCCCCTGCAGGTACAATAAAACAAAAAACATTGTGTTGCCAAATCAATTGACAAAACCCCATAAAACCAATACAACTTTGTATTTTATTTTCTAATAGGAACTGTTGCATAGAAAAGGAATACTTTTCTTTCAGAGAGTATTCTAGAAAATTCTCAAGGTACGCATGCACTTAACATGGAGAAGCACCGGGAAGAAGAGACTGAATTGTATGCTCCATTAGCAGCCTGCCTGTCTCCAATTCTTTTCTCTGACGAAGAAGACAATGATACTCAAAATGCTGAGGACGGCCAAGAAATTACAATTGTCCTATTTAGGAATGACAGATCGCCTGTTCACGGTGTAAGAGATTTTTTTTTGCCTTATTGATTTAACACACTGAAAATATCCACTTTTTCCTTCCCATGCTGTAGACGTGCAGGAATTATGATGTTTGCTGGTTCTCTTTTGGTGCAGAGATGTCACAGGTTGTGGTGCTCATCATATGGGTAATACAAATTGCTACTTGTCTCATCCTCTTGAAAAGGGACAACGGGACAAACAAAGTGTGCGGGAGTCACCGGTAGAGGTGTGGTCATTCACGGTCCAACACGTTTATTAGATTTAAAGAGAAAAAGAATACAAAAAGTGGCAAAGTCTGCTCATTGCTTATGGTAGAAATTAAATTAATTTAAGATATGTCAAATTTATTAACAGGTGGGCACTTCTTAAAGAGGCACTCCAGCTAATACAATTCCAATGTATATAGGGGAGTGCACTGTTCAGGATCCTTATTTATGGGCATGGTGGAGAACAGTTACTAACAGAATCTTTCTCAGGATTGTCAGTGTATTACATGAAGAGTCTATTGATTTCAAGTTCTGTTAAAGTCAACCTCTTATGTTTATTTCTATACAGTCAGTTAAATGTCACATTCTTAGATTTACTTTTATACAGTCTATAGAAAAGGTAGAGAAACTACACATGCAGTTACAATGGGACCGCATAATAGAAAAATATTGCTGAATGTGTACTAGACTGTAAGGGATTTTGCTAACCTATCTGAAGGCCAACAATTACTGGTGGGGAACAAAATGGTTAGCACTGTAGATTTGCAGTTTTGGGGTCCGGGGTTTACATTTTTAGTGGCTGTACATTATTTTTTTTTTATATTTTCTGATTCTAGGTATCATCTGAAGATTTACTTTCATCACCAACCAGTCATGTACACAAGTTTGGTAATGACAATTATTCTTGGAAACATTAGTATTGAGATTGATGGGTTGAAGACTATTCAGTGATCAATTATGTCTCTAATATAGGTAGCAGGTCCTATTCACCCTCATGTTCACAGCCTGAGGAAGAGACTGAATTAGTCTACAACTCCCCAACCCTACTTCTGGAGATCAGTAGCTCATCGTCAAGTGGTAAGTACAACCCCTTCTACTTTACCTTTTATATTGCTACAGATAGCTATACAATTGTTAAAAAAGGGCATTTCATAGTCTTATTGCTTTTACAGTAAAGCTGGCTAAACACGTAGGCTAATGGTCAGCTGAAATGGACTGTGAATTACATGCAAAATACTGCTTGTGATGGCAGACTTTTGACTGAAGAAAGTGTTTGGCATGAGCGGCTTAATTTAGCCAACCATTTTGGCTGAATATCATTGAAATCTATGGGGCTTGAAAACACAGAAATTCCTCTGCAATTCCACCAAAATTCCATTGGAATTCCACAATGTAAATATGCACTAAAAGTTACTAAGAGCACAGTGGCCTCCATATTTCTTGAATGGAAGAGGGGTCTTCCAGGAGCTGGTCACCCCACCAAACTAAGTAGCTGGAGGAGAAGGGCATTGGTGAGAGAGATAACCAAGAACCCAATGGTCACTAAGGCTGAGCTCCAAAGATTCTATGTGCAGATGGGAGAACCCTACTTTAGGTTAATCATGAGTTCAGCATACCACCAATCTGGGATTTATGGCAGAGTGGCCAGATAGAAGCCTCTCATGAATGAAAGTCCACCTAAAAAAATAAAAATAAAAAAAAACTCTTTCTTCCCTTCCCCTTGTGCCAATGCTCTATATGTAGAAGACGTTCTCCCCTAGAAACCCATAACGTATTTTCCGCCATGTAAGACGCACTTTTTCTTCCCCAAAACTGGGGGGGAAAAGTTGGTGCGTCTTATACGGCGAATACACACCTATCGCGGGGGTCCCTGCGGCCATCAACGGCCGGGACCCGCGGCTAATACAGGACATCACCGATGTCCCTTCAGACGCAGCGATCAAAGCTGACCGCCGCGTCTGAAGGGAAAGTGACACTAACCCGGCTGCTCAGTCGGGCTGTTCGCGGTGTGAAATCGGGTGAAATCGCGGCATCCCGAACAGCTTACAGGACACCAGGAGGGACCTTACCTGCCTCCTCAGTGTCTGCTCCGTGTCGGGATCCCCTGCATGGCCGGCGCTCTCCTTCGACGTCATCACATCATCGCGCATGCCATCCCGTCATCCAATAGGAGCGGCGTGTGTAGCAACGTGATGACGGCGACCCAGGGAAGAAGACGTCCGGAGCGTCGGGGACACCACGGGGACGCGGTGACAGCAATGGAGCCACATCCAGGGCAGCGGTGACAGGTCCGGAGCGGCGGGGACATGTGAGTACTACCTCCTATACCAGTGGTCTTCAACCTGCGGACCTCCAAATGTTACAAAACTACAACTCCCAGCATGCCCGGACAGCCAACGGCTGTCCGAGCATGCTGGGAGTTGTAGTTTTGCAACATCTGGAAGTACGCAAGTTGAAGATCACTGTTGGGTTCAGAATCTTATAGTCCTTATAGTCCTATAGGGCGAAAAATACGGTATCTCTTCTTTGTAGATACATTTAAACTGCATATGTCTGTGCATGTGACTTTATTATGTCCATGATGAACTAATTGTACCAGCATTTTGTTGTATTTTTATTTTTTATTTTGTAAAACAAACAAGAGTAAGCACAACACATTGATATTCTGCGCCATTTAGTGCTGATAAAGTAATGGCATAAAATAATGCATGAGAATGTTCTCAGACATGTGCCCTTTGTGCTTCAATGAAAACTACATTTTATTCTTAGGTTGTGTTTATAAAGGGGCTATGCTGAAATATTCTATTGAGGGTGATAACTTTTATAAATTCAGTTTTGGAGCATTCAGATTTATTATTTAGATCCTAGACACAAATATTTTATAAATCTTAAACCAGATTTAATAATAATAATACCGTGAAATATTAAAAAAATTCTGCTAGCAAGAAATGTAAATAATGACTTATGGAGATGCAGTACTGTACCCAAACCTTAAAAAAAAAAAAAAAAAAAAAAGGAGTCATGACGATGTTAACTTTAGATTTTATTCATTATGACATTTCCCTTCATGTAACTTGGTTATGCAAATACAGTTCAGTTTCCAGGATAGCAATCATTTGTATTTCACAGTATGTCTGAATATTTTAAGGAGAATATAACCCAATATTATTGGTATAATAGTAGACACAGGTTACTTCCTAGGGAGTTAATCAGACATTATCACATTCATTTGGATATTTGGGAACATGGGTTTTCAGCTAGCACATTTATCCCCAATCCACAAGGGAACCCCTGGAACTATTTCTCCCATCAGGGAACCCTATTAATGAAACTGCTGCGACATCTGGAAGGATAAGTAAAAAAAACTATGTTTACTAAACAAAAGGAAGAGCGTAACCCAGTGTAGGAAAAATAGCATCGTCCTATAAGGCTGGGTTCACACCACATTTTTCAAATACGGTTACCGTATACGGATTTCCGCTAAAAAAACGTATGGCAAAAACCGTATGCAACCGTCTCCAACCGTATGACTACAAATTAAAACGTATATGGTTTTTCCCCGTACGGTTCTATCCGTTTGCATCAATTTTTGCCAACGGTTTTGCTATTTTGTTGGAATTAGTTTTCCAGCTATTTAATAAAGTTACTATTGTTCTATTGAAATTCCAATCTGCCCATGTGTCAACTCCAAAAACGGATTAGAAAAACCGTGTGCAACCGTATTCTGAAATTCTGTGTATGGTTCTCATAGACAACAATGTTAAAAGAACCGCATACGGTTCGCATACGGTTTTCCAACCGGAGGCAAAAACGTGGTCAACAGCGTTTTTGCCTCCGGTTGAAAAATCGGCAAAACCGTATCAGAGGCAAAACGGATGCAACCGTACACAACATTTGGAATACGGTTTACAATGCATTCTCTATGCATATTGTTTCGGATATGGTCATATACGTTTTTTGGCGGAAAACCGTATACGGTTACCGTATTTGAAAAACGTGGTGTGAACCCAGCCTAACCTAGGCAGCTGCTTCTCCTGACTGCCCCTTTGCCGTTTTGTATTTATAAATATATTTAAGATAAAATAAAAACAAATCATAACCTATCAGTACACCACCAACTATTCAGTCAACTAAAGCTGGCCTCCATCCTCCTTGTATAAACATTTATGGTCCAGTATGTGATCAAATTCAACATGCCGAATCCTGGTTTTCCCATATTCCCCAAAAAGAAGAGTTACATGGATTGTGGAGTTCCCTAAAACCATGTAGTCATTTAAAATCGATTAGAATATATTGTATGGCAAATACAGATATAAATGTGTATCCACTGCTAGACTGGCAGATGGAAAAATCTGATTAACCCTTCTTTGCCTCATGGTCCTTGTGGCTAAATGGTTAGAAATCAGATGGCATCAAGTATCTAGATATCTGGTTCTGTTAAAGGGGTACTCCACTGGAGAAAACATCTTTTAAATCAACTGGTGCCAGAAAGTTAAACATATGTGCAAATTTCTTCTATTAAAAAATCCCAACTTTTCCAGTACTTATCAGCTGCTGTATAATACACAGGAAGTTCTTTTCTTTTTGAATGTCCTTTCTGTCTGACCACAGTACTCTCTGCTGACACTCTTTTTTATTATAAAAGTACAAAACACAAAACAAGTTCATTTCACTGTAACAAAATTAACAAAACTGAACCAAAAAACAACTTATCCGTCTCAAAATAACAACTTAAACCTTCCTAACCGGCCAGCCCAGATAAACCAAAAATAAATGAATAAATAAATCATTACCTACTATAGCCCAACACACACACACACACACACACACACCTAATGAACATAAATAAAGCTTTCCTCGCTTGGATCAAAAACTAAAAATATCCAAACTAGGAAACATAACCACACTCCCCCCCCCCCCAAAAAAAAAAAAAAAATATGGCTAGCTGCCTTAACAAAAATAATCCAACTTGGATAACAAAATATATATATATACCCACAAACAAAAACTAATCCACACTGGGACACAAACATAAATATATTGTACTCTTAACACTATACTATAATAACTGAAAACTGGTCCGACTGCCTTTCTCTCAAAATAATTATGGCATTATATAAATAATAAAACTTCAATAAAAAAAAAAAAATACAAAATACAAAAAAAATTCCCACTATACATAAAACCATACAGAATGTACATAACAAAAAAAAAAAAAAATCAATAACACAGAAAAACAACCTATACTAAACTATCCCACCACCCCCTCTGGACATGGGTCAGAGTCCATAGGTCACAGTTTTTGTCCACAACTGACCCATACCAGACCCCCAAAATAGTACCCACTGCAACAGTCCAGTCCTGGGTACACACCACCACCACCCCCCCAAAAAAAGAAACCCCACCCAACCTAAAATACACCCCTACCCACCTAATGTAAACAGAACAATATATACAAAACAATATATACATACTCTACAACAAAGCAATATTAACAGTACAATACACCAAAACCACAAGGCCCAAGTTTGGTTGCCTGCAAGCCCTTTACAATCCATCCATAGAAAACAAAACAAAAGGCTAAGGTGACATGCATAGCCCCCCACCAGGAAGAAGGATGGCAATCCTGATAAAATTAAATTTAAATTCCTCTCCCTATCAACCTCTAACCCTATCACTATCCCTTCATGAAACTGACCCTATACTCACCCTAAGATATATACACTATCCCTGGCCAAAATAAGGTACTTCACCTTAAGGGCCTAGTACCTAGGGCACATCAAAAGAAAAACCTCTCCATAGGAGAGAAGCCCTACTGGTACCAAGACTGCCATACTCCAAAGACCTAATCTTCCCGAGGTCACCAGTGATGTTCCTACAGACCTCCACCTCGGAGAGGACTTTCTGTTGGGTCGATACTAAGCACCGTGCATTCCACGTGTAGTACCTAACCACTAAACTAACTAAGAATAAAGTGCCCCGGTCTCGGCCACCCAGGGACCTGAATGCCCCATAAGCCCACTCCGGATAGGTAAGGCCGGCAAGTTGACTCCAGTTGATGGAAGCGCCCACCCGGTTGTAAACCCCTATATTAAAGGGACAATGAAGCAGGAAGTGGTCCATGCTTTCCAGCGTGTCCCCGCACTCTTCTCGGGGACATCCTCGGTCATCAGAGTTCCTACACTTCAGGTTGTCCCTTACATATAGCTTCCCCTGAAAGCAGCGCCAGGCCAAGTCCCAAAACTTCTGGGGGATCCTTTTCATGTTCAAAAGATACAACCCCACCCTCAGATCCTGACCTGGGCAGTCCCTGAGCGCCAGAGGCTTCTGGAAGTGGGTCAACAGAACCCGTTTGTCAAGGAACTGCCTTGACTGGGTCCTGATCTCCCACACTCCCAGACCCCACCGGCGTATCGCCTTCAGAGTCGGGGTAGCGTAAGCCGGAAGATATCCATGGGGTGTACGGAGGTCCTTCACTCGCCCTCCTCTCTCCCATTCCTGGAAGAAAGGCCGAAACCATTCCCTGCAGGAGAGTACCCACGGAGAAGCCCTCTCTGACCAGAGGTTTGCGATGTTGGCTTTCAAGAAGGTGTTCGTAAAGAACACCACAGGGTTTACCATAGATAAACCCCCTAGTCTCCTCGTGCGGTACGTAACCTCCCTCTTGACTAGGTTCATCCTGTTCCCCCATAACAGTTGGAAAAACAGGCTGTAGATCCTAGTGTAGTAAGCTTCTGGCAAGATACATACACTGCCCAGATAGATAAACAAGGTGAGCAGGTATGATTTGATCAGGTGTACCCTTTCCCTGAGGGTCATAGACCAACCCTTCCACTGGTCCACCTTCTGAGCGGCATCCTGGAGCTTACCATCCCAGTTTTTGGTGGGATAGTCATCTTGGCCGAATGTGATGCCTAAGACTTTTGCTGACTCTTGGGGCCCTGGAAGGGTGTCCGGGAGATCAAACGTGGGGTCTCCCCCTTCCAGCCAGAGACTCTCACACTTATCCCGGTTGATCTTAGACCCGGATGCCTCCGAGTAGCGGTCCACCTCCGACATCACCACATCGACCTCCTCTCTTGAGGAGACGAAAATAGTGACATCGTCAGCGTACGCCACCACTCTCTGGGCGACATCAAGCTCCGCCAGACTCATCCCGACTCCCGCCAACGGCCCACAATCTACCCTCCGGACGAAGGGATCGATTGCGAACACGTATAAAAGCGGGCTCAGAGGACAACCCTGACGGACTCCGGACCCCACCACAAAAGAACGGCCAGACCACCCGTTCACCAGCGGGAAACTCTCTGCCCCTGCATACAAGATCTTAAGCCAATTAACAAAAGTAGTTGGTAAGCCATATCTCAGGAGGACGGACCATAGGTACTCGTGGTTCACCCGATCAAATGCTTTGGCCTGATCCAAGGACAGCAAGTACCCCTTCCAGAGACCTGCACTACTCCGCTCCACTGCCTCCCTGACACTAAGGACAGCACTTAAGGTGCTTCGGCCTGGAAAAGAGCAGTGCTGAGCCCCCGACAGGAGCCGGGGTGCAAACTTCACCAGCCGATTAAACAATATCTTAGCCAGAAGCTTCCTGTCCGTATTGAGAAGAGCTATGGGTCTCCAATTCTCAATACGGCTAGGATCTTTACCCTTTGACAGAAGAATCAGGGCTGACCTCGTCATTGACTTCGGCAGAGTGCCCGAGGAGAGACACTCATTGAATACCTCAGTCAAGAGGGGAGCTAAAGACTCCTTAAAGGTCCTGTACCACTCGGATGTTAAGCCATCCGGACCTGGCGACTTCTTAGGGGCAAGCCCCTCGATCGCCATTCTCACTTCCTCTTCCCTGATTTCTTCTGCCAAAACATCAAGAGAGGGGTCTACCCCTGGCTCAGGAATGGTTTCAGTCAGGAAAACCGACATCCTGTCTCGATCTAGATCCTTCCTTCCCAAGAGGTGCGAGTAGAAGGATCTGACAACCTCCAAGATCCCTGATCTGGACCGATTCAGAGATCCTGTACTATCAATCAGTCCTGAAATGACTTTACTACTCACTGACATCTTACAGTTTCTGTAAGGGTCGGGCGAGCGGTACTTCCCGAAATCCCTCTCAAAAACCAAAGATGCGTGCCTATCGTACTGACACCTCATCAGCAAGGACTTCACTCTGGAGATATCCTCTCGGCTACCTCCAGTCGAGACAAGAAGCTCGAGTTTCCTCCTCAGACCCTGATACAAGCGGTACCTGTTCAGAGACCTGAGGCTCGAGAGCTGGCGGAAGAACCCCGCAACCCGCTTCTTGAATATCTCCCACCACTCTGACTTACTACTACATAGGCCCAGTAAAGGACCGCTTCCTCCAGGAGGGACGAATTCAGCTTCCAATAACCTTTTCCCATCCGGGGGGTCTCTGAAACATTCAGGGAAAACAAAATCATACAGTGATCGGAGAACTCCACCTCAACCACGGACACTACGGAAGAGACAGCTTCCTCCTTTAAATAAAACCTATCTATCCTAGACCTGCGACTACCTTGATGATAGGTGAAACCCGCGTGGCCCGAGGGGCTCCGGATGTGGGCGTCCTCTAGGCGAGCTTCTCTAGCTATGCTAATCAGTGCCACACTATCGCAAGTCAGCGGACCATTGGAGCCTCTCCTATCTTGGGACCTCGTGACATTATTGAAGTCCCCTCCAAAGATCACTTGCCGACTCGTAAAAAGAAAGGGCTTAATCGTCATAAAGAGATCTTTACGGCCCCGCTTAGTTTGCGGGGCGTAGATGTTAATGAGCCGGACCTCTTGTCCCTTCATGAAGACATCTAAGATCAGGCACCTCCCCATTTCTAATTCAATAACCCGTCGGCATTCAACAGGAGCGGTAAAAAGGACCGCCACCCCACTATACGGCTCAGCCGCAAGAGACCAGTGGGAGGGACCGCGCCTCCACTCTCTTCTGGCTTTTACCAGAGAGGCTAGATCTGACAACCTGGTCTCCTGTTAAAGGAAAATGTCGGCTTCAACACGGCCGAGAAAATCAAAGGCTGCGAATCTAGCCGTATCTGACTTTATACTGGCACAGTTAATAGATGCCAGCGTCAATGGGGTGAGTGCCGCCATACAGGGTGACTAAATTAGACGGCCACACCCTTTACTTTCTCTTTCCCTTCTTTTTTGCCCCCTCATCCCCCGAAGAAGACGAGAGGGCAGGACCACTCTTGGATCTTTTTTTACACTCCGATTGATCCATATGGTCCCCGTCTCTGTCCGGCTCCGGTCTAGCCCTGCCCTCTGAGGAAGGTGCCTTAACAGGACAGGGCCCAGTTCCCCCCAGAGGCTCCTTCTCCCTAGGCACCCCGTCCTCACCTTCCCCCTCCAAGGAGGGGGAGGAGATGGTATCGAGGACGAGGTATCGGTTTGACAGGTCAATCAGAGGTGGGGCAGTCAGGCTTCCGTTTTGGACCTGGCCCGTAGTACAAGGAACTTCAGAGGGCTCTGACCTCTTCTTTCTCCCTTTCCTTTTGCCCTTATCTTTCTTTTTGGGCCTCACCCCACTTTCCTCATCCACACTTTCATAGTGGGAGGAATCGGAAGGGTCGGCCATATTGCCTTTCTCTCTGTGAAGTCTCCTGATCTCCTCATCCAGCACGTTCTCTTCTAGGACTTCAGCGGTTACAGGGCCAGCTTCAGGAGCAGGGGCTGAAGCTACCCCCATCACCTGGGCACTCTCCAGCTCCCTACTCCTTCCACGATTTTCCTCCCGCCTTAGTTTGGCGGGGCCCTTTTTCCTCCTCACTAGCCCTGTTGCGCCCCCATCCCTGTCCGTACCCTCCCCAGCCGAGGCAACTTCGCAGCTCTCCTCAGCCGGAGCGGCCGCCGCACTGGCGAAGGCGCTAGGACAACGGCTAAAAGGGTGCCCGAGGACACCACACAGGTGGCACCGGATCTGCCTACAGGATGCGGCCAGATGACCCACCCCACCACACAAAGCGCAGACCTGCACAGTACAGGCTGCGCTAAAGTGGGTGGGGCTGCCACACCTGTGACAGACCTTGGGTTGCCCCTGGTAGAAGACCTGGATCCTATCGCGTCCAAGGAAGGCGGCTGACGGAATGTGGGCAACTGTACTCCCTGAACGCTTGAGTTTGACGGAAAACGTCCAGGCCGCGGACCAGAACCCGTGCTCATCCAAGTTTTTCTTGGGCATATCCGTCACATCCCCATACCGTCCAAGCCAGGTCATGATGTCATAACAAGAAAGTGACTCGTTACGGGTCAAAACGGTAACTTTCTTGACAGAGTTCTGACGGGAAATCGCCTTGACGGCAAAATCCCGCCAGCCGGGCTCGTTCTTTGCCACTTCGTAGTTTGACCAGAAGAGTTCGAGACCCTCTGGCCGTACGAAACTGACATCAAACTCGGATGAACCGTAGGGGTGAATGAGGGCAAAGATGTCACTTGCCCTGAATTCCATCTGAAGGAGGAGCTCAACCACTTTAGAGCGAGGTGGGCACGCATCCTCGCCCCTCCAAATCAGACGGACCACATTCCTACGGTTACTGTCCTGCCCGGTTGTCGGGAGGGACCAGACCACCTCCCCATTCCGCTCTCGGAAAGCCCCCAAACCGTGCCTCTCTATCCAGAAAGACAGGTCGACCTCACCCCTTCCCTCTACCTGGATCGACCTGTCGCCCCTGCGTAGAGCCTCCAGGAGGCGCTGTTGCAAGTGGCCTCCAGAGCCGGACAGAGACGGGGACCCCCCTGAACCCCCGGCAGTGACATTGGCATAGCTCCTAGAAGCAGTCACTACCGGGGGGGCAGCCAGACCAGACCCAGACCCAGAACCGTCAGTACAGCCACTCACACCACTACTCCCATCTTTATTCCCATTCATACCCGACTTTCCACTCTTACCACTACTAGTCCCACCATCATTCACTCCACTTACACTCCCACATGCACTCCTCTCATCCACAACACTACTACACTCAGCATTCTCACATCCTCCACTTATTACCTGCATAACAGATTCTGGGCTGGCTGGGACTTGTAGTATAGCTGGTTTAATAATGTTCTTTGCTGTCTTAGCTGTTGCTGGGGTTGACGCCAAGGGCTCCTCCTCCATGGGCGATGTCCCTTCTGGAGTCTGGAGCTGCCCCCCCGGGCGCACCCCAGCTCCGCCCACACTCTCTGACACGCAGGCAATCCCCACTGTGCCAGCTGTGCCCGTCCGCACGGGCTCTGCAGCAGACTCTGACGCCCGGACACTCCCCTCCCTCACAGAGGAGTGCCCCGCAGCGCCCACAGAACATATAGTATTCGGAGGACCGCCCCCCGAGCACCTGGACCCACCATTCTCTGCCAACGGCACCTGGACACTCCCCCCCTCACAGGGGAGTGCCCCGCAGCGCCGGTAATGCCCACAGCACTCGGGGAACCGCCCCCCGAGCACGCGGCGGCATAGCTTGCCTCGCCACTTCCCACCATGAGCCCATCCTGCCCCTCCCTACCGGCAGGATGGGTGGGCTTCACATCTATTGCGCCTACAGCCTTTTCAGACGCCATGCTGTACCCCCCTTGCTGGCCCCGGTCCATGACAGGAACGGGGTCTGGCAGTTTGGGGGGCCCAGCAGCCTGAACCAACTTCACAGCTGGCCCAGACTGCTTGAATGAATGAAAAACAAAAGACACCGTTTCCTGAACTTTCTGCTTCTTCCTTTTCTTCACTACATCATTCTTGCCAAGATCTTCACCAAAGGCAAAATCCTCAAAGCGGGTAGGTGACTCCTGCTGCACAATAGCTCTCAGCAAACCCCCACTAGCTGCGTCCTCTTCACAGCTATCCTCCATCTCCCCATCACTGGAAGGTAACGCCACTTGATAGGGCTCTGGGTAGCTATCTTGGGGGGGCTGGGGGTCACTCTCCACAGCTTCACCTGACTCTCCATCACCTTCCTCCTCTCCATCTTCCTCCTCACTGCTGTCCTCATGGCTGTCTGCACATGCATGCGGGTTTTTAAATCTTTCATTGTTAGTAAGTTTTTCCTTAAAGAACCCTGCATCCTCAGCAATGTTCCTTCTGGCCTCCTCCACCTCAGCCACCTTTGCCTTAAGAGCCCGCACCTGAGCAGTAAACTTCTGCCTCTTACCTGCAGAGGCATTGTCAGCCTGGTAGCGTGAAAACTTCAGGTCTTCCCTCAGGCTCCTAAGTTTTCTTTCCAACTCTTCATACTCCGCCATCTTGGATTGGATCCGTGACCCATACATCTCCAGAGACTCCCTTGGACCCCGTACCCCCCATTGCTGGGGTTCAGGGGTAGCAGAAGGTCCGCTGTTCTTGGCTGTAGCCTTGCGTCCTTCGGGTTTGGACGGGGGAGCGGGCTCCGCATTTCTGCGGGCCCTGCTGGAACGCCTCACCCCGACCTTGGAACCGGCTGTAGATGCTATCTTCCCCCCTCTCGCCAGCCGGGAACGAGAGGTAGAAGCCCGAGACTCCCTTGGCTCCATGCAGGAAAGCTCTCCCCAGGGGCCTGCCACACCCCTGGGAAGGCAGGTGAAAAACGCTGCTTCTCTCTGTGTGGAAGTCTGGAGCTCAAAGGAGACACACCCGACAACTTCACACACTGAAACTGCTGTGTTCACAGGATGTGCTCTCTGCTGACACCTCTGTCCATGTCAGGAACTGTCCAGAGTAGGAGCAGCTGCAACTGAGTAACTGCTGCTGATTCCAGTATTATACTGGAAGGATTGGGATTTTTTAATAAAAGTAATTTACAAATCTGTTTAACTTTCTGGCACCAGTTGATTTAAAAGAAGGCTGAAACATAGTTTGAACAGAAGAATGTACATGACAAAATGCCTATTCCCACTATACCATAATGCTCTGTGGAAGAATCTTTTTATACTTTCATGCTAACATCAGGGCATCTCTTGTCAAATGACATGTTTTATGATTTCTAAGCGGAAAGAAGTTGACACAACCTCTGCAGAGAGCAAATATAAATCTTACACATTTCTGCACATTTTAATGGACTTTTACTGTTTGTTTGCTAAGTGTATCCTAGCAGAAAAATGAAGGGAGGTCATGTACTAAGGCTGAAATCGGCCTATATTAGATGCCTGTATTAAACTGTTTTCCAGCCGTCAGTGGGCGTTTTGTGGGCATTTTAATCTTGGCATCTTTTTGACGCCAGGATTTATCATGTGCGATTTTTGAAAATGTGTTTAAAAGTTGTACAGATTTTTTCACAGCCCACGCCAGTCATGGTATAAAAGCATAAAAGTATTAAAAATAAGTGCCCTGCTGGAGTGGGCTGTGCATGACAATTATTATGCAGTGCATGGAATGAGAAATGCAGCTGTATACAGCCATGCATAGTCACTATTGACAGGAGTCTCTGCTCTGAGCTGGGTAGAGCTGCGCCTGTGGCTATACAGCCGCAGGTACAGCTTGGGGCTGGGCAGGAAATAAACAGTGTATAACTCCTGACCAGCCAGGAAACAGTTAAGTAGCAATATGGTGTGTCATATACCATGGCAAAATATGTATTCATGTTGCATTGTGATTGCTTGTCATCTGTGATACATGTTCTGCAAAATTTCTGTCGGGATGCATAGCTTTTAATTCCATTACACACCTATCTGCATTACTTAACATTTCAAAGAATCTAGCCTGTTGTGATCTAGCTGCCAGGAGACGAACGTCTAAGCTATGGCTTCCAGTGACCATTTGGGGGCAATTAACATGTGCTAATCAATGGACACTGCTTGCCTGGATGGTAAATTTGACACCTTCCCAGACAAGCAGACTCCAAGGCCTGATGTCAGTAGATCAAAGGAATGTTTGGGACGTAGCTCCCTGTAGAAATGCCATATCTTCCAAATATTAGATATGGGGGTCAAGGAAGTATGTCCGCAGCCCCTATATTATACGGTTAGATTCTCCATCATACTACCTTTAAAATGAGTCCTCACATGACCCTTGTGTATTGATCCCTGCCTGAACTGTATGCACTGGGTAAATCATACACAATAAGGGGGTCATGTCAGGTACCCCTAGAAAGATGATTTGATGGAGAACCCAAATATAACAAAATGATGTGGGTGCCTGGCCCATGACAACAGTTAGGGGTAATTTCCTATTCTTTGGGCATAAGGTTATCAGGAGGTAGGGGGCAGAATCTATCTCTCCTCCTTGTCCTGCCCAGGGGCTGAACATAGAGGTGTCTCTTGTCCATAGCAGGATATAAAACTGCAGACCTGGGGGAACTAGGGGCCCTTGCATGGGGGACGAGATCTAATTTTGGATGCCAGACGCCATTTCCTACCCCATGGGATAGAACTCTAACTTTTGTAAGTAAGGACTCTATGTTTTTTCCCTTTTATTTTATTTTCTGTATGGTGAAAGTTTGTTTTGTTATCATCTATTTTTACATGTACTGTGAATATTTTTCTTTCATAATAAATCATTCATTTATTAAGTACCGCCTTATGTCTGGTAAAACGGACGTACATTGTCCTTGAAGAGATTGAAGTTATAGTCTTAAATTTACTTTGGCTACATTATAGATTTGGATTAATCTTTTTCCTGTTTTTATATACTACTGGGGATAGTGGATTATATTTGGGAATTGTAACATATCCAGATTGGATTGATAGCTTCCTGTTGACTTGAAACAGGCAGGTGGTGGCAGCGATTTAATTGGGTGGTGTTAGAGGGATTTTTATCATTATTTTCGGTCTAGTAGAGACAAATAGTGATTTTAGAGATAACCCTTCCACCTGCATGTCTCGGTTCGTGACATGGTGCATCATTACTTAACTCTTTGCAGTAACCAGAGATGTATATACATTACTGGTTCCTGTATCCCCCACCTCGCTGGGCTTAGAACTCTGCACACAAGTTAACTCCTGGGCTATACAGTATATGGCCATCTATAGACATGGCTGTATACTGTATACAGTCAGGATCCATCCACTTACCCTCCTGGATCCTGTTCTGTATTCTTCTGGTTACTGTATGCCCCCAAAGAGTTAAGTTAGTTTAGTTAAGGGTACCAAAGTCACTGCTCTGAGCTTGCCTGCTGCTGGCCCAAGCAGGGACTCCAGACAGATCAGAGTCCGGGCCCCAGTACACTATACAGCGCTGCGCTAGAAGTTTTTTTGAGAACCATTTTTATTTCTCTAGTATACATTATATTGGACATTATTGCTAAAGGTGAGAACCACCCACAGCTTCCTGTCCACTGCTCTATTTGATATCCCAGAATTGCAGTGCCAGCTTACATTGGGTCTTTTTGCTTGGGACTTCTATTAATATTTATATTTTGTTCTATATGAAATTGTGCACATAGGGATATCAAGGACTGGCATTTCATACAGCAGTCATGTGGAAAAGAGCACTGGATTAAGATGTGACAAGTTTATTACTCTACAACATGAGAGTTTGATTTGCAACTGTTCTAAACCATAATACTGGTGCACAAGATCTCATGAACATGGAATGGGTTCACATATAGATGTATTCAGGTTAGTATTTTGGCCTGTATCTTTAGCCAAAACCAGGAGGAGTACCAGAGAAACTATAATGGAAGAATTGTACCTTCTGCTGTGTTTTGGCCCACTCCTGGTTGGATTAAAAAGCTGATCAAACTACTATTTCTGCCTTACACTGTACAATACTACAGCTGAGCTGTCTGAGGATCTAAAAACAATAATTCACTCTCACAAAGAAGGCTTTAAAAAGACATGTTATTTGTACAAACAGGATCTGCATGGAACATTCATCACAACCTTTGATGCGTTCAGAACAGGTATAAGTATAGCTAAATATTCTTCTATGACCAAGTTGTCTACCCTGCGGTCCTCCAGCTGTTGCAAAATTACAACTCCCAGTATGGTTGTGCAACCACTGGAGGGCTGCAGGTAAGACACCTAAGTCTTAGGAGGTTTTAGGCTCGGCTAGATTCTATGAAGTTTGGAAGCTATGGAATTCATAGCTGTTCTATGGCACTTTTATCTAGATTTTTCTTCCTGCCAAGGATCTAAAATAAAACACTGCTAGACTTCCCATGGTTGCCTCCAGCTCATGATAACCATGGTAGGATTATGGCCTGTAGCTTTCACATTGAAATTAGAATGTGCACTCCTGAGAACCTGGCCATTCTCCCATAAAAGGAAGAAGGGGCAATGCTCAAGTATGGTCATCACCTCAAAATCGCAGTGGTGGCTGTAATTCTAAGCAATGAGCAATAAATATGAAAATCAGGAGAGTCACCCGGGTGTAACGCCAAAAGCCCTGGGTCTCCCACAGGGCCATTTTTTGGGGCCACCTAGGCCAGCCCTGTCGCTGTGCCGGCGCTGTGTCGCCGCTGTGTTGCCGCTGCTCACTGTTTTAAAGTGGCCACGGCATAATAGCGCAGCAGCCACTTTAAGATAGTGAGCCTGTCGACCGGCCCAAGTCTGTCGAAGGGCATTGCACAAGTGACGCTCCTCCGCAGACCGGGAGGACATCAGTGACGTCACCCGTCAGGCTGCCATCGGAGAGAAGCGATGCGCAGGCAAGGTGGGTGTATCTGTGTGTCTCTGTGTCAGGGGGAGGGGGGGAACTATGCTACCTAATGTGGGGGAAACTGTGCTGCCTAATGTGGGGGAAACTGTGCTGCCTAATGTGGGGAAAACTGTGCTGCCTCATGTGGGGGAAACTATGCTACTTATCTAATGTGGGGGAAACTCTGCTGCCTATCTAATGTGGGGGAAACTCTGCTGCCTATCTAATGTGGGGGAACTCTGTTGCCTATCTAATGTGGGGGAAACTATGCTACCTATCTAATGTGGGGGAAACTCTGCTGCCTATCTAATGTGGGGGAAACTCTGCTCCCTATCTAATGTGGGGGAACTCTGTTGCCTATTGTCACGATGCCGGCTGGCAGGAAGTGGATCCTCTGTGCCAGAGAGGGATTGGCGTGGGCCGTGCTAGTGGACCGGTTCTAAGTCACTACTGGTATTCACCAGAGCCCGCCGCAAAGTGGGATGGTCTTGCTGCGGCGGTAGTGACCAGGTCGTATCCACTAGCAACGACTCAACCTCTCTGACTGCTGAAGATAGGCGCGGTACAAGGGAGTAGACAGAAGCAAGGTCGGACGTAGCAGAAGGTCGGGGCAGGCAGCAAGGATCGTAGTCAGGGGCAACGGCAGGAGGTCTGGAACACAGGCTAGGAACACACAAGGGAACGCTTTCACTGGCACAATGGCAACAAGATCCGGCGAGGGAGTGCAGGGGAAGTGAGGTATACATAGGGAGTGCACAGGTGAACACACTGATTAGAACCACTGCGCCAATCAGCGGCGCAGTGGCCCTTTAAATCGCAGAGACCCGGCGCGCGCGCGCCCTAGGGAGCGGGGCCGCGCGCGCCGGGACAGGACCGACGGAGAGCGAGTCAGGTACGGGAGCCGGGGTGCGCATCGCGAGCGGGCGCCACCCGCATCGCGAATCGCATCCCGGCTGGAGGCGGAATCGCAGCGCACCCGGTCAGTGGATCTGACCGGGGCGCTGCGGGAGCGAGAGTGTAGCGAGCGCTCCGGGGAGGAGCGGGGACCCGGAGCGCTCGGCGTAACAGTACCCCCCCCCTTGGGTCTCCCCCTCTTCTTGGAGCCTGAGAACCTGAGGACCAGATTTTTATCTAGGATATTGTCCTCAGGTTCCCAGGATCTCTCTTCAGGACCACAGCCCTCCCAGTCAACCAAAAAGAAGGTTTTTCCTCTGTCCTTTTTGGAGGCCAGTATCTCTTTTACAGGAAAGATGTCTGAAGAACCGGAGACAGGAGTGGGAGAGATAAGTTTAGGAGAGAAACGGTTGATGATGAGTGGTTTAAGAAGAGAAACGTGAAAGGCATTAGGAATACGAAGAGAAGGAGGGAGAAGAAGTTTATAAGAGACAGGATTAATCTGGCACAAAATTTTGAAAGGACCAAGATAGCGTGGTCCCAATTTGTAGCTGGGAACACGGAAGCGGACATATTTAGCGGAGAGCCATACCTTGTCTCCGGGAGAAAAAATGGGGGGAGCTCTTCTTTTCTTATCAGCAAACTTCTTCATGCGTGATGAAGCCTGTAAGAGAGAATTTTGGGTCTCTTTCCATATGGTGGAAAGATCACGAGTTATTTCATCCACAGCGGGTACACCAGAGGGCAAGGGAGTAGGGAGGGGGGGAAGAGGGTGACGGCCGTACACCACGAAAAATGGGGATTTGGAAGAAGATTCAGAAACTCTGAAGTTATACAAGAATTCGGCCCATGGTAGAAGATCTGCCCAGTCATCCTGGCGGGAGGAAACAAAATGCCGTAAATAATCACCCAGGACCTGGTTAATTCTTTCTACTTGCCCATTGGATTGAGGATGATAAGCAGAAGAAAAGTTTAATTTAATCTTGAGTTGTTTACAGAGAGCCCTCCAGAATTTAGACACGAATTGGAAGCCTCTATCCGAGACGATCTGCGTGGGCAACCCGTGAAGACGAAAAATGTGTACAAAAAATTGTTTTGCCAACTGAGGCGCAGAAGGAAGACCAGGAAGAGGGATGAAATGTGCCATCTTGGAGAATCGATCAACGACCACCCAAACAACAGTGTTGCCACGGGATGAGGGTAAGTCTGTAATAAAGTCCATACCAATCAGAGACCAAGGCTGTTCGGGAACAGGCAGAGGATGAAGAAGACCAGCGGGCTTCTGGCGAACCCCAAAAAACGTTGGATAGCACGGAGTCCGGAGGGGCGTGGCCAATCTAAGACGGCAGAGAGTTTGTCTGGATCCATTTGTAGTCCCTGGCCAGAGACCAAGTATCCTAGGAAAGGAAGAGATTGACATTCAAACAGACATTTCTCCATTTTGGCATAAAGTTGATTGTCACGAAGTCTCTGAAGAACCATGCGGACATGCTGGCGGTGTTCTTCTAGGTTGGCAGAAAAAATCAGGATATCGTCCAGATACACAACAACACAGGAATATAAGAGATCACGAAAAATTTCATTAACAAAGTCTTGGAAGACGGCAGGGGCGTTGCACAGGCCAAAGGGCATGACCAGATACTCAAAGTGTCCATCTCTAGTGTTAAATGCCGTTTTCCATTCATCCCCCTCTCTGATGCGGATGAGATTATAAGCACCTCTTAAGTCCAGTTTGGTAAAGATGTGGGCACCTTGGAGGCGATCAAAGAGTTCAGAGATGAGAGGTAGAGGGTAGCGGTTCTTTACCGTGATTTTATTAAGACCGCGGTAGTCAATGCAAGGACGTAGGGAGCCATCTTTTTTGGACACAAAGAAAAATCCGGCTCCGGCAGGAGAGGAGGATTTGCGGATAAAGCCCTTTTTTAAATTTTCCTGGATGTACTCAGACATAGCAAGAGTCTCTGGGGCAGAGAGAGGATAAATTCTGCCCCGGGGTGGAGTAGTGCCCGGGAGGAGGTCAATAGGACAGTCATAAGGCCTGTGAGGAGGTAGAGTCTCAGCTTGTTTTTTGCAAAAAACATCCGCAAAGTCCATATAGGCCTTAGGGAGACCGTTTACAGGGGGAACCACAGGGTCACGGCAAGGAGTACTGGTAACCGGTTTAAGGCAGTCCTTGAAACAAGAGGGACCCCAACTCTTGATCTCCCCTGTGGACCAATCCAGGGTTGGGGAATGGTGTTGAAGCCAGGGTAGTCCAAGGAGAATTTCGGAAGTGCAATTGGAGAGGACCAAAAACTCAATTTTTTCGTGGTGAGGTCCGATGCACATTCCGTGCGGTAACGCACGGCACAGTCCAATCTTTCATTGTTAACGCAATTGATGTAGAGAGGTCTGGCGAGACTGGTCACTGGGATGTTGAACCTGTTGATGAGAGAGGCCAAAATAAAGTTTCCTGCAGATCCGGAGTCCAAGAAGGCCTTAGTGGAGAAGGAGAAGGTAGAGGCAGATATCCGCACAGGCACAGTAAGACGTGGAGAAGCAGAGTTGACATCAAGGACTGTTTCACCTATGTGCGGAGTCAGCGTACGTCTTTCCAGGCGGGGAGGACGGATAGGACAATCCTTCAGGAAGTGTTCGGTACCGGCACAGTACAGGCAGAGATTCTCCATGCGGCGTCGTGTCCTCTCTTGAGGTGTCAGGCGAGACCGGTCAACTTGCATAGCCTCCACGGCGGGAGGCACAGGAACGGATTGCAGAGGACCAGAGGAGAGAGGAGCCGGGGAGAAAAAACGCCTCGTGCGAACAAAGTCCATATCCTGGCGGAGCTCCTGACGCCTTTCGGAAAAACGCATGTCAATGCGAGTGGCTAGATGAATGAGTTCATGTAGGTTAGCAGGAATTTCTCGTGCGGCCAGAACATCTTTAATGTTGCTGGATAGGCCTTTTTTAAAGGTCGTGCAGAGGGCCTCATTATTCCAGGAAAGTTCTGAAGCAAGAGTACGGAATTGCACGGCGTACTCGCCAACGGAAGAATTACCCTGGACCAGGTTCAGCAGGGCAGTCTCAGCAGAAGAGGCTCGGGCAGGTTCCTCAAAGACACTTCGAATTTCCGAGAAGAAGGAGTGTACAGAGGCAGTGACGGGGTCATTGCGGTCCCAGAGCGGTGTGGCCCATGACAGAGCTTTTCCAGACAGAAGGCTGACTACAAAAGCCACCTTAGACCTTTCAGTAGGAAACTGGTCCGACATCATCTCCAAGTGCAGGGAACATTGTGAAAGAAAGCCACGGCAAAACTTAGAGTCCCCATCAAATTTATCCGGCAAGGATAGTCGTAGGCCTGAGACGGCCACTCGCTGCGGAGGAGGTGCAGGAGCTGGCGGAGGAGATGATTGCTGAAGCTGTGGTAGTAGCTGCTGTAGCATCACGGTCAGTTGAGACAGCTGGTGGCCTTGTTGCGCTATCTGTTGTGACTGCTGGGCGACCACCGTGGTGAGGTCGGCGACAACTGGCAGAGGAACTTCAGCGGGATCCATGGCCGGATCTACTGTCACGATGCCGGCTGGCAGGAAGTGGATCCTCTGTGCCAGAGAGGGATTGGCGTGGACCGTGCTAGTGGACCGATTCTAAGTCACTACTGGTATTCACCAGAGCCCGCCGCAAAGCGGGATGGTCTTGCTGCGGCGGTAGTGACCAGGTCGTATCCACTAGCAACGGCTCAACCTCTCTGACTGCTGAAGATAGGCGCGGTACAAGGGAGTAGACAGAAGCAAGGTCGGACGTAGCAGAAGGTCGGGGCAGGCAGCAAGGATCGTAGTCAGGAGCAACGGCAGGAGGTCTGGAACACAGGCTAGGAACACACAAGGGAACGCTGTCACTGGCACAATGGCAACAAGATCCGGCGAGGGAGTGCAGGGGAAGTGAGGTATACATAGGGAGTGCACAGGTGAACACACTGATTAGAACCACTGCGCCAATCAGCGGCGCAGTGGCCCTTTAAATCGCAGAGACCCGGCGCGCGCGCGCCCTAGGGAGCGGGGCCGCGCGCGCCGGGACAGGACCGACGGAGAGCGAGTCAGGTACGGGAGCCGGGGTGCGCATCGCGAGCGGGTGCCACCCGCATCGCGAATCGCATCCCGGCTGGAGGCGGAATCGCAGCGCACCCGGTCAGTGGATCTGACCGGGGCGCTGCGGGAGCGAGAGTGTAGCGAGCGCTCCGGGGAGGAGCGGGGACCCGGAGCGCTCGGCGTAACACCTATCTTATGTGGGGGAACTCTGCTGCCTATCTAATGTGGGGGAACTCTGCTGCCTATCTAATGTGGGGGAACTATGCTGCCTATCTAATGTGGGGGAACTTCTGCTTACCTAATACTGCAGATTAATGTGAGTTGCATTGCTGTGGAGCTCTTTAATTTTTTTTGGCACCCCTTGGACCCAGGCAGCACAATGTCTTGGGCTGGCCCTGGCGAAGCGCACCAGAAGACGCCATCTCGCCCCTCAGTTTGTCACCGAGAAGGAATGGAGAGCCTAGACCTCGAGGGAGCTGCGGCTCGGTGTGGACCTGGAATGGTCGGCTCGGCAGAAAAGTATTTGACCCACATGGTGAAGAGGTGAGGTTTTGGCTACACCACAACCCCACTGCCATCTTATGTCCCTCTGTAATTGTAGAAAAACTACAAATCTCAGCAATGCAAGACTGGGCTTGCTGGGAGTTGTAGTTTTGCAACATCTAGAGACACCTTGGTTGTATAAAAAAAAAAAAAAAAAAACACTGCATTGAAAGGCTTCCAAGGGTGCATCCATGTGTTGCAAAACTACAACTACCAGCATCATGATCAGACAGCCAAAGGCTGTTTGAGCAAACTGAGAGTTGTAATTTTGCAACAGCTTAAGGTACATTAGTTGTGGAACACTGCCTTAGAAACCTTCCAAGGCAGTGTATCATAACCATGATGCCTCCAGGTGTACACCTTGGTTGCAAAAAACAAACAAAAAAAAAACACTGAATTGAAAGGCTTCCAAGGCAGTGTTCAACAACCAGGGTGCATCCAGGTGTTGCAAAACTACAACTACCAGCATGCCTAGACAGCCAAAGGCTGTTTGAGCATGCCGAGAGTTATAGTTTTGCAACAGCTGAAGGTACCCTGTTTGGGTAACACTTACCTACTGTAATACCGGGCTATCTAACTTATCTACATACATGCCTACCTAACTGCCTAGCTACATACCTGACTACCTACCTACTTACCTAAAAAACTGGCTACCTAACTACCTGGCTAGTTACCTACATGCATACTTGACTACTTGGCTAACTACGTGCCCATTTTTACTGCGCGAGACACCAAGGGGGCATCTTTAGAGTGTGGAGGCCTATAGATGGGGAGATTGTGTAGAGGAGGGCACTGGAAAAATGCAGAGTCTAACATGTTTGTCCTGCAGATGCCAAAGAGATGAAGTTTTGGCTGGAAGAAGCCATCATGCTGATCTGATCCGAATGGAGAAGAAAAGGAAAGAGGACGCCACTGATCAGAAAAGATGTCATCTGTGAGTCCCTAGATGTAATTTTATGGCTACGTTCACACATGTGTATTTTCTGCTGCAGATTTGCTTTAGTAGATTTTGCTGCCCACTGACTGCACTGACCGGTAGCAAAATCTTCCACAGCAAATCTCCTGCAGAAAATATGCAGGTGTGATCGTTCCCATAATCACTTATGGAGGCCAACTCCAAGGTTTCGGTGTTCAAATCAGGGCTGAAGATTTATTGCACCATGTAACATAAAGTGCTTTGTTTTATGGTGCAATAAATTTCCAGCCCTGATTTGAACACCGAAACCTTGGAGTTATGCTGTTACTTTCTTTGTCTTTCTGTACTGTGTACAGCTGGTATCTACCTCTATATGGTTCTGTATATAATCACTCAAATGGTATACAGATCCTGTGTGGAGCTGGTATCAGGGCCGGTCCAAGGATTTCTGCCTACAAAAGCGAAGCTCCGTTTTGCCCTCAAACGTACACACACACACACCAGCCTCAGTATCCTGTATACTGAACAATATTACCAACAATACCAGTAAACAAGGAGAAATGTTATTACCATATACATTACCATCATACTGTTACTGACAAAATCCTGTATACTGAGACCAATATTACTAATAATAGCAGTGTGGTGTCCCAGTACCGTATAGTATACCGTACCTTGTATGGTGGTCCCCTAAGCCAGAGTTACTTTGTTCCACTGGGGTCCTCCTGGTGGGATAGCCCCTAGTCACCTCTTCCTTCTTTAATTTTGTGATGTTTGTATGTGTGTTTAATTGTATATAATATAGTGTCGCAGGACCTTAAGTCACATGACTAATGTTAATTCTATTAAGGTATGCTAAAGGACCTTCCTAGGTCACATGGGTGGTCACATGTCTAGACCATAATTCCTTGTAAAGTGAATGACAGATGGTATGGATCAATGAGCTCAAGGCCAGCCCCTGCCCATATAAGGGAGCTGCCAGCCAATCCTCGCTCTCTTGGGTTCCCGACTAGCAGAGAGTAGAGATCCGTGAAACTTTCAAAGACAAGACCAGGCCAAAGCCTGATAATATCAAACCATGAGTTATAATACAACTCCCCGCTAAAGTCCGTGTGACTGCTGGACCTAAACTCAATCCCTTAAATCCAGCGGAACAGGGCATATAAATCTCCTGAGCTTAAAACTCACAAAATCCCAACCAACTGTCAGGATCCTCATAGACTCTTGTTGTACAAAGACTGTTCTTGTTTGATTCTGCATAAAACCTGCTGTAAAAGTTCCAACAGTTTTCTGAAACCTACGGTTGTGGAAATTCATTTATTATACCTCCCTATCGCTCTTGGGACAGGTGACGATAGGACAAACATATACAGAGGAGCCCTCACCCTGGCGTCATGACAGTTAAGGGTTAAACAAGCACCCTTTCATCACTGCACAGCTACACCCCATGTACCCTATACCCCCACAAGCTTAACACATAGCTTTTTGGCATCACGAACAGGATACGGGTGTGTGCCTACAGCTGTTGCCACCATTTACAGAGTACTCCCCATACGTAAAATACTTTATTCATGTGCTGTGAATCACCATTCAAGTGTACGGAACTGTGTGTGTGGTGTTGCGTGCAAAGAGAGCATGCGAAAAGTAAGGGGGGAGGCAAAGATTTATTGGCTGCAAGGATGTGTAAAGTACGAGGTGAATACATGCTACGATCCTCTGTCTGGTCAGCGCTGCAAGAGTTAATTCACTGCCGGAAAAGCACGCAAAAAAAACCCGCGCTGTGCCACGACCCGCCCCTGGGCGTGGCTACCAAGTAAATTTGTCGCAGCCAAAGGGGAACTTAGATTCACTGCTGTTGTTTCCTGGGGGACCGGAAGTCGGGGCTGCACCGATGACGTCCTTCAGGCCGCCGGCAATTTTGGAGAAGCCCATTGTTAAAGGAGCCCTTCACAGTGACCTCTTCAGTCTGCATGAGGAAGAGATGGAGTTTACAGACATGGCGGAGAGCAGCGTTCCACGCGGTGAGAGTTCCAAGAAGGCGCTGGAGCAGAGGAAAGTTGTGGCGGTCGCAGCCCAACTATTCAAAGACCTTGCCGACCGTCTGCAGCAGTTATCGTTGCATCCGTTAGATGTTGTACAAAGACTGTTCTTGTTTGATTCTGCATAAAACCTGCAGTAAAATTTACGACAGTTTTTTGAAACCTCCGGTTGTGGACATTCATTTATTATACCTCCCTATCGCTCTTGGGATGGGTGGCGATAGGACAAGCATATATAGAGGAGCCCTCACCCTAGCATCATGACAGTTAAGGGTTAAACAAGCACCCTTTCATCACTGCACAGCTACACCACATATACCCTATACCCCCACAAGCTTACCACAGCAGTATACAAGGAGGAATATTATCATAATAAATATTATCATTATACTGTTACTGACCAAATTCTGTATACTGAGACCAATATTACCAATAATACCAGTATACAAGGAGGAATATAATTACCATGCATATTACCATCATATTGTTACTGACCAAATCCTTTATACTGAGACCAATATTACCAATAATACCAGTATTCAGGGAGGAATACTATCACCATATATATTACCATCATACTGTTTAGTCAGTGCAGCAATGTCCTGAGCTATACACCATTCTACAACAAAGTTACAGTTCTACCTAATAGTGTTACCTATGCTGTATCTGTGCTTGTGGAGCAGATTGTAAAAGCACAGCAGAACACAGTGTAGCACATGTACCCAGTGGCTTCTCCAGCAGAATAGTGAATGCAGCTCTGTAGTATAATACATGATATAACTCAGGATCAGTACAGGATAAGTAGTGTAATGTATGTACACAGTGACCCCACCAGCAGAATAGTGAGTACAGCTCTGGAGTGCTGACCAATTAGTTGCGGGTGTGGTCGTGCTTCAGCTGTGCTGTGTGTGTCTGCTGTGCCTCCTGAGCTCCAGGGAATTACCATCTGTTCCACCTGGGGCCTGCTTCCTCCTCCCCAGGGAGGGAGTGGGTTTCCAGGCATGAGTGAGGGAGGTGAGGCCCAGGCTTCTGCTCCTCGGACTAGGCCGCAGGGGAGCAGTAGAAGCCAGCAAGCGGCCGGAACATCGGAGGATTTGGGGGTGAGGCGTTCCACCAGGAGTCGCAGCAATGCTGCTCCAACTCCCCCCACAGAGGCGAGAAGCTCCAAGGTGGGATCCTCCTTGGGAAAGCTGGGTGCTGCCAGTGGAAAGCTGGGTTCGTCTGGAAGGAGGCAGAGTGCTCACGGAGGTGAAGCCGACCTCAGTGAGGAAGGCTGGGGAGTGCTGAGGACCCGGGAGTCTATTTCCACCTATACCTCCCGGGTAAAAAGTCACCTCCGTGAGTATGAAGACGCCTGTAAGGCCATCAGGAGGCTCCGAGAGGAACTGCGCTGTGCCCGTGCCAGAGCCAAGGTAACTCCTAAACGGAAAAAAACTGAGATCAAGGCAGAGATAAAAAGACTTATGGCTGACATGCAAGTTTTGGAGGAGAGGAGAGCAGCTTTACTGGAGAAGAGTGGGCCATTTAAAGAAAAATTGGAAAATGAGGAGCGCTTCAGGGTGACAGAAGAAGAAAAAAATAAAAGGTTGATGGGGCTGCAACCTGAGAGCCAGGTGGATGATGCGGAGGAGATGGAGGAAGAACTACAGCCAGATCCACCTGGTGGCCTGCGGCAACAGCAGCAGGACCCGTACAGTGGGCCCCCTGCACAGCAACCAGCAGTATCACCTGCCGACTCAGGAAAGGACAGTGACAGCAGCTACCAGGGAGGGGCGCTAATGGCCCAGATCCGCATGCTGGAATCCCCAGTGTGTCCTCAGAATCTGGTGTTTGGAGATGAGCTCCCAAATGAGGCACCTGGGGGTAAGAAGAAAAAGAAGACCAAGCCAAAGCAGCAAGAAGTGGTGAGTTACATCTACACCCCCCTCCCTGCAAACCCTGAGTCGGCCGCAGGGTCAGCTCATTGTGCAAGCCCCGTTACCCAGCCCAGCCCGTGTTCTGTGGTGGACTCGGTGCAAAGGTGCGGGGAGAGTACAGATACTAAAAGGGCGCAGAGCTCCATGCCTGTTTGCAGTAGCAGGGATGGAGCAGAGAAGGCATCGGCCGCAAGGCCGTACAGTGAGGGCGGCCCAGTGGTGGGCAGAGAGGCAGACTCAGGTGCTGTAGTTCGCTCCCTTGTGGGAGAGGGGGGTGACTCAGTGCCGGAGGTAACAAAGGGCATAACAGACACTCCTAAAAGTAAAGAAAAACGTTTATTTTGCATTGGTGCCGCTGATCCCATTGATCAGCGGCGCCATGAGGATGATGCTGATGAGGTGGAGGGCACTAATAAGAACAGGGCTGGGGCCTCCTCTAGACCGGGCAAGCATGCTGCCCGGTCCCTTAAAGGGCCAGCGGAGGTTGTCCCAGCCCCAGTGCCCCGTGATGCTGAGGCAAAACGGGGAAAAACATCATCATCATCCTCGTTTCCCGGATTTGCTATTTCTGGTCCAGCTAGAGTGAATGAGAAGGTAAATGGGGGTGCGGGGTGTATGACTGGGGAGAGGATGGAGGTTAATGTTATTGGAGAAGGTGATTTTGCTGTTGCTGTAATTGGGGGTGGTGGTGATGGGACTACAGATGAGGCTATTGGAAACAATGTTGTTGGGGGAAGTGCTAATGTTGTCATTGGGGGTGGTGGGGATGTTGTCATTGGCAGTGGTGTAGGTGTAGGGTCTGGTCCGGTTGCCCCCCCAGTGGTGACAGACCATAGGAGTTATGCCAATGTCACTGCTGGGGGAAGTAGAATATTTTCCTCGTCTCCTGACTCTAGGGACGGTTTATTGCAGCGACGTCTCCTGG
>NC_079189.1:397298218-397315718 GCF_029499605.1 Hyla sarda
CCGCTCACGTGCCCCTATTGCCACAAGGTGCAGAAGGCATTATCCACTCACCTTCGTAGGTATTGCCGCCGGATCCGGAGCGAAAGCCGGCTAAATGCGGCAATGGAAGAGGCAAGAACTGCGGTTATGTCTATTGCCTCAAAGGGCACAACGATCCGCTATGGCGATATAGAGAGGCTGGACTCTCTGGAGTCCTTCGTGACTTTCCTTCATGAGCGAGGCTTTAAGGTGGTTGATAGGCCGTCCCCCGAGGTTGAGCAGTCCGTTTCGAATGATGATGATGATGAAGCCCAGGAGCGTGACGGTTGTGACGAGCGAGTTGTGCCCGCAGCGGAGCCCAGCGCAGGCGGAGCCAGATCCAGCAGTTCCGAGCAGAGCAGCCAAGAGACTACCCAGAGCGAGTCTGATATAGCCACGAGCCCCGAGCAGGGTGACCATGGTGCGCATGAAGTGGATGAAAGGACCGCGAGGTCTATTTCGCTCTTAGGGTGTGTGATGCGTTTTTTTCCCCTAGGTCGGTAGTATCGAGTGTTAATGGCATCCTTTCTTTGTCTCTTTCCTTCAGGGCCCAAAGCGTGAAGTGGACCACCGAAAAACGGCGGAATATGAAGAGGGCCGGGCTTTATCGCCGACACGATGTGCGGTGCCCGGCACTGGCCGGCTTCGCTACGTATCTCCGGGTCACACTAGGCGTGAAGCGATACCGGCAAGAGGTGGAGAACGTGGCGCGGTTCCTCTACTTTGTAAACCCACACAGCACGGACCTGAGCTGGGTTAGAGACATTGAGAAAGTGCATGCTTTTTTCACCCGGCTGCGCGATCAGCTATTGACTGAGCAAACCGTCCTGAACTATCTTAAGTGCGTTCGGCGTTTCCTGCGCTATCAGATGCGAGCGACGAATTTACCGGTGCAGAGGCCTCGCCTCTTTCGGTCTTGTCAGCACATCTCCTCGGTCTTGGATGACCTCCAGAAGGTCCTGTCGAAAGGCGTTTCGAGGGAGGTAGTTCAAAAGCGATACCTTGGCCTCGATAAGGCCAGTGCGACGCCGGAGCAGTGTCGGCGCCTGCTCGAGGTTGCTAGGCCAAATTTCCTAATGAGCGTGCGGGCGGCCAGGGAGGGTGATCCGACTCGGGCCCATGCCCTCGAAATCCTGTATTACCTACAGGCCCTTCTGATCCTGAAGCATCTGCAACGGCCAGGTGTAGTAAAAAACCTGCGTGTGTCCGAGTGGCAGCGTAGAGTGAGGCATGAGTACGGTGGGCAAGTGTATTCGGTTGTCGGTGTTCAAAATCACAAAACCTCCACCAAGCAAGTGGCTTCTTTTGCGTTAAATGCCCAGGAAGAGGCCTGGTTCTCCGTCTACCACGACTGCGTCAGGCCGCTCCTCCTGGACGAGCAGGAGCCAGAGGAGTTTTTTGTGTCCACCACCTCGGCTGAGCTCTATAATCCGTCAAACGACATGAGGCGATACCATAACCGGTATGGCCTGAAGAGCGTACCGAGCGTGCTGGTGCGGAAAGTGTGCGAGACGAACACTGTGGCGCTGTGCACTGATGCCGAGAAATCGCTCTTCGCCCGTTACCTCTCGCACTCCAATTTGACTGCCGAACGAGTGTACCGAGAGAAGACACTTGATGATATATGCCACGGGAGTGAATTGGTTGTGCGGGCCGGGCGGGGCGAGAGGCCGCAGGCCAGCGGGAGTGGCCGGGTCCCGGTAGCTGGAGCTGGGCCGGAGGCCGGGGGCGGACGCCAGGTGACAGGGACCGTAGCTGGACGGTCACTTCAGATCCGACTTAGGCGCTGTGATGACCCGCCGCCGCTGCAGCAGCCACGGCGCGGGTGTTTGAGGCAGAGGAGACGGGTGAGGCGGGTGCCCGTAGGGCGGGACGAGGTACTGCAGCTACTGTGATGCGATTGTCTCAATAAAGTGTCGGTTTGAACTGATTACACTGAGTGGTTTTTTTTGGTCCAAGGGGGCGAATGCCAGATGAGTACCCGAGGAAGGTGGGCCTATGCCGGTCGTTCCCACAAGAACGGATCAAGTGTGCCGTGTCGAATAATTCAACGGTACAAATGGTTCGTTCCTGGGGGGGAAGGCTGTACAAGTACACGAGTTCCCCGTGCAAAGCATCTGGAAGGGTCCCCTGAAGGGCAAAGAGAACCAGGGCGGGAGGCGCGGGTCCCTGTACCCAGGCAGGGCGCGCCGTCCTTGGGCACAGGATCGGTGATGCTGCCCCCCCCCCGGCGGCGGGGAGCGGAGGCGTAGGGCGTGTCGGCCAACCTTGGCGGGCGGTCTGCCGAGGCGCCCCGGTCCCCCCGGAGGCGACAAAGTCCCAAGTCCTGGATGTCGGCCAGGGGGAGGTGTGGGTCCCTGTGCCCAGGCAGGGTGCACCGAACCCGGGCAAGGCCTCTGTAAAGGGCCCCCGACAGACTTCCAGGCCTCGGGACATTTGACAGAGAACCAGGGCGGGAGGCGCGGGTCCCTGTACCCAGGCAGGGCGCGCCGTCCTTGGGAACAGGATGGGCGACAAGTACCCCTGACAGAATAGGAGTCCCGGTTGTCGGCCAGGGGGAGGTGTGGGTCCCTGTGCCCAGGCAGGGTCCACCGAACTCGGGCAATGCCTCGGGAAGGGTCCCCCGAAAGACTTCCAGGCCTGACGATTATCTCGAAACCGAGAACCGCTATGAGAACGGATTCGAAGGCTGAATCCGGGTGACAGTTCCACGAGTCGGGCATGACAGAGTGGCACGCGTTCATAAAACTGCATAGCAGCGTGGCGACCGGCTACCTCAGAACGGCCACCTGCCTGGGGATAGCAGGAGAGCGAGAAGCACGGCTGCTCTCTCGGGGTACGCCAGGGCCGAGCGCGGGCTCGCCTGCGGAAGAACCCCTGCCTTCTCCCACGGTGAATTCCGGGGGAGACGGGGCCGGTTCACGTACCCGACCCGGGGCTGGGCGGTCCCCGGGCAAAGCCTCCAGAAGGGTCCCCTTGCACGCACAGACCGGGAGAGGCTAAGAGGGCGGGAGGCGCGGGTCCCTGTACCCAGGCAGGGCGCGCCGTCCTTGGGAACAGGATGGGCGACAAGTACCCCTGACAGAATATGAGTCCCGGTTGTCGGCCAGGGGGAGGTGTGGGTCCCTGTGCCCAGGCAGGGTCCACCGAACTCGGGCAATGCCTCGGGAAGGGTCCCCCGAAAGACTTCCAGGCCTGACGATTACCTCGAAACCGAGAACCGCTATGAGAACGGATTCAAAGGCTGAATCCGGGTGACAGTTCCACGAGTCGGGCATGACAGAGTGGCACGCGTTCATAAAACTGCATAGCAGCGTGGCGACCGGCTACCTCAGAACGGCCACCTGCCTGGGGATAGCAGGAGAGCGAGAAGCACGGCTGCTCTCTCGGGGTACGCCAGGGCCGAGCGCGGGCTCGCCTGCGGAAGAACCCCTGCCTTCTCCCACGGTGAATTCCGGGGGAGACGGGGCCGGTTCACGTACCCGACCCGGGGCTGGGCGGTCCCCGGGCAAAGCCTCCAGAAGGGTCCCCTTGCACGCACAGACCGGGAGAGGCTAAGAGGGCGGGAGGCGCGGGTCCCTGTACCCAGGCAGGGCGCGCCGTCCTTGGGAAAAGGATGGGCGACAAGTACCCCTGACAGAATGTGAGTCCCGGTTGTCGGCCAGGGGTAGGTGTGGGTCCCTGTGCCCAGGCAGGGTGCACCGAACCCGGGCAAGGCCTCTGTAAAGGGCCCCCGACAGACTTCCAGGCCTCGGGACATTTGACAGAGAACCAGGGCGGGAGGCGCGGGTCCCTGTACCCAGGCAGGGCGCGCCGTCCTTGGGAACAGGATGGGCGACAAGTACCCCTGACAGAATGTGAGTCCCGGTTGTCGGCCAGGGGTAGGTGTGGGTCCCTGTGCCCAGGCAGGGTGCACCGAACCCGGGCAAGGCCTCTGTAAAGGGCCCCCGACAGACTTCCAGGCCTCGGAACATTTGCCAGAGAACCAGGGCGGGAGGCGCGGGTCCCTGTACCCAGGCAGGGCGCGCCGTCCTTGGGAACAGGATGGGCGACAAGTACCCCTGACAGAATATGAGTCCCGGTTGTCGGCCAGGGGGAGGTGTGGGTCCCTGTGCCCAGGCAGGGTGCACCGTCCTTGGGAACAGGATGGGCGACAAGTACCCCTGACAGAATGTGAGTCCCGGTTGTCGGCCAGGGGTAGGTGTGGGTCCCTGTGCCCAGGCAGGGTGCACCGAACCCGGGCAAGGCCTCTGTAAAGGGCCCCCGACAGACTTCCAGGCCTCGGAACATTTGCCAGAGAACCAGGGCGGGAGGCGCGGGTCCCTGTACCCAGGCAGGGCGCGCCGTCCTTGGGAACAGGATGGGCGACAAGTACCCCTGACAGAATATGAGTCCCGGTTGTCGGCCAGGGGGAGGTGTGGGTCCCTGTGCCCAGGCAGGGTGCACCGTCCTTGGGAACAGGATGGGCGACAAGTACCCCTGACAGAATGTGAGTCCCGGTTGTCGGCCAGGGGTAGGTGTGGGTCCCTGTGCCCAGGCAGGGTGCACCGAACCCGGGCAAGGCCTCTGTAAAGGGCCCCCGACAGACTTCCAGGCCTCGGGACATTTGACAGAGAACCAGGGCGGGAGGCGCGGGTCCCTGTACCCAGGCAGGGCGCGCCGTCCTTGGGAACAGGATGGGCGACAAGTACCCCTGACAGAATGTGAGTCCCGGTTGTCGGCCAGGGGTAGGTGTGGGTCCCTGTGCCCAGGCAGGGTGCACCGAACCCGGGCAAGGCCTCTGTAAAGGGCCCCCGACAGACTTCCAGGCCTCGGAACATTTGCCAGAGAACCAGGGCGGGAGGCGCGGGTCCCTGTACCCAGGCAGGGCGCGCCGTCCTTGGGAACAGGATGGGCGACAAGTACCCCTGACAGAATATGAGTCCCGGTTGTCGGCCAGGGGGAGGTGTGGGTCCCTGTGCCCAGGCAGGGTCCACCGAACTCGGGCAATGCCTCGGGAAGGGTCCCCCGAAAGACTTCCAGGCCTGACGATTATCTCGAAACCGAGAACCGCTATGAGAACGGATTCGAAGGCTGAATCCGGGTGACAGTTCCACGAGTCGGGCATGACAGAGTGGCACGCGTTCATAAAACTGCATAGCAGCGTGGCGACCGGCTACCTCAGAACGGCCACCTGCCTGGGGATAGCAGGAGAGCGAGAAGCACGGCTGCTCTCTCGGGGTACGCCAGGGCCGAGCACGGGCTCGCCTGCGGAAGAACCCCTGCCTTCTCCCACGGTGAATTCCGGGGGAGACGGGGGCCGGTTCACGTACCCGACCCGGGGCTGGGCGGTCCCCGGGCAAAGCCTCCAGAAGGGTCCCCTTGCACGCACAGACCCGGAGAGGCTAAGAGGGCGGGAGGCGCGGGTCCCTGTACCCAGGCAGGGCGCGCCGTCCTTGGGAACAGGATGGGCGACACGTACCCCTGACAGAATATGAGTCCCGGTTGTCGGCCAGGGGGAGGTGTGGGTCCCTGTGCCCGGGCAGGGTCCACCGAACCCAGGCAAGGCCTCTGGAAGGGTCCCCCGAAAGACTTCCAGGCCTGACGATTATCTCGAAACTGAGAACCGCTATGAGATCGAATTTGAAAGCCGAATCCGGGCGACAGTTCCATGATCTGGGCATGAGAGAGTGGTACGCGTTCATAAAAGTGTATCGCAGCATCGCGACCGGGTACCTTCGAACGGCCACCTGTGCCAGAGAGCTGGGACGTTGAGCCAGTTGAGCAACTTCGGCGGGCGGTCCGCCGAGGTTCCCCAGACCCTGGGGAGATGTGCGCGTGGGCTGTCCCCCCTCTTTGGACCGGAGGGGCCTAGCTAAGGGCATATTTCTCGATTGATCTGGCAAGGTGCGATCTGGCGGGGAGCTACCCTCTCGTTTGGCCGGGCTGTGGAGCCCGTGTCAGCGAAGGCGAGAGGGTCTTGTTCACCCTGATGCCGCATCGCACTGGGGCTCGGGGCCCTTAGGGTATACCCCCTCCCGGTGGAACTCCTGCTGGGAAAGGGGTCGTCCCTCCCGAGAGGCAAGCTTGAGTGGAACGGAGTTGGGACTCCCAGAGGTGTCCGGTGCCCGGCCGAGGAGAGCGGGCCGAGCTAATAGCATTATTCGCAATATCTCCAGATGGTGATTTTGACGCACGATCCGGCGGGGAGCGACCCTCTCGTTCGGCCGGGCTCTGGAGCCCGTGTCGGCTAAGGCGAGAGGGATTGATCCCCTGATGCTGCATCGCACCATGGCATGGTCCGGAAGGGTATATCCATCTTTGAAGGTCACTAGATCGATCTATTGTTGCGTGATCACGAAGGGCCCTAGGGAGGGCGGCCGGGTGGTCCGGCAGGAAGCGTAACCGCGTCCCGGTGCGGGAGAACCAAGGCCCCACAGGGTCCTCGAGGCTGCCCGCGAGACTCCGGTCCCGTCTCGGCACGCCTCGTTCCCCGGGCCTCTCCCCTAAGCCGTGGGTGTCGGAGTGCGCGCAGCAGGACCGCACCTCAGCCGCCCTCCCTCGGCCTCCCTCGCGGAGGGGGGCCGAGCCGTCCCAGAAAACGCCAGGGGGACGGCTGCCCGATGGCCACTGGACCCCGCTGAGCCCACCCTGGCAGGGGATCCTTGGAGAGCGGACACCTGGAGGTAGGCAGCGGGACCGCCGGGCGGGTGGGCGGACCCCGACGGGCCGCCCGGCGGAGCCCCTTCGTAGGCTGAGCGTAAAATTGCCAGAGTCCCGATTGACATGCCCGGGGGGGCTAAGCGTGGGTCCCTGCATCCCAGGCAGGGTGTGCCCACCCCGGGCATGGGATCCCCGAACCCGGGGTGGTGGAGGGGTCGGTGGTCATGAAGGCCCCTAGGGAGGGCGGCCGGGTGGTCTGGCAGGAAGCGCAACTGTGCCCCGGTGCGGGAGAACCAAGGCCCCACAGGGTCCTCGAGGCTGCCCGCGAGACTCCGGTCCCGTCTCGGCACGCCTCGTTCCCTGGGCCTCTCCCCTAAGCCGAGGGTGTCGGAGTGCGCGCAGCAGGACCGCACCTCAGCCGCCCTCCCTCGGCCTCCCTCGCGGAGGGGGGCCGAGCCGTCCCAGAAAATGCCATGGGGACGGCTGCCCGATGGCCACTGGACCCTGCTGAGCCCACCCTGGCAGGGGATCCCCGGAGAGCGGAAGGCAGCGGGACCTCTGGGCTGGTGGGCGGACCCCGGCGGGCCGCCCGGCGGAGCCCCTTTGTAGGCTGAGCGTAAAATTGACAGAGTCCCGATTGACATGCCCGGGGGGCTAAGCGTGGGTCCCTGCATCCCAGGCAGGGTGCGCCCACCCCGGGCATGGGATCCCCGAACCCGGAGCGGTGGAGGGGTCGGTGGTCATGGAGGCCCCTAGGGAGGGCGGCCGGGTGGTCTGGCAGGAAGCGCAACTGCGCCCCGGTGCGGGAGAACCAAGGCCCCACAGGGTCCTCGAGGCTGCCCGCGAGACTCCGGTCCCGTCTCGGCACGCCTCGTTCCCCGGGCCTCTCCCCTAAGCCGTGGGTGTCGGAGTGCGCGCAGCAGGACCGCACCTCAGCCGCCCTCCCTCGGCCTCCCTCGCGGAGGGGGCCGAGCCGTCCCAGAAAACGCCAGGGGGACGGCTGCCCGACGGCCACTGGACCCCGCTGAGCCTACCCCGGGCAGGGGATCCCCGGAGAGCGGACACCCGGAGGAAGGCAGTGGGACCGCCGGGCGGGTGGGCGGACCCCGACGGGCCGCCCGGCGGAGCCCCTTCGTAGGCTGAGCGTAAAATTGACAGAGTCCCGATCGACAAGCCAGGGGGGCTAAGCGTGGGTCCCTGCATCCCAGGCAGGGCGCGCCCACCCCGGGCACGGGATCCCCGAACCCGGAGCGGTGGAGGGGTCGGTGGTCACGAAGGGCCCTAGGGAGGGCGGCCGGGTGGTCCGGCAGGAAGCGCAACCGCGTCTCGGTGCGGGAGTACAGGGTCCTCGAGGCTGCCCGCGAGACTCCGGTCCCGACTCGGCACGCCTCGTTCCCCGGGCCTCTCCCCTAAGCCGTGGGTGTCGGAGTGCGCGCAGCAGGACCGCACCTCAGCCGCCCTCCCTCGGCCTCCCTCGTGGAGGGGGGTCGAGCCGTCCCAGAAAACGCCAGGCGGACGGCTGCCCGACGGCCACTGGACCCCGCTGAGCCTACCCCGGGCAGGGGATCCCCGGAGAGCGGACACCCCGAGGAAGGCAGTGGGACCGCCGGGCGGGTGGGCGGACTCGGACGGGCCGCCCGGCGGAGCCCCTTCGTAGGCTGAGCGTAAAATTGACAGAGTCCCGATCGACATGCCAGGGGGGCTAAGCGTGGGTCCCTGCATCCCAGGCAGGGCGCGCCCACCCCGGGCACGGGATCCCCGAACCCGGAGCGGTGGAGGGGTCGGTGGTCACGAAGGGCCCTAGGGAGGGCGGCCGGGTGGTCCGGCAGGAAGCGCAACCGTGTCTCGGTGCGGGAGAACAGGGTCCTCGAGGCTGCCAGCGAGACTCCGGTCCCGACTCGGCACGCCTCGTTCCCCGGGCCTCTCCCCTAAGCCGTGGGTGTCGGAGTGCGCGCAGCAGGACCGCACCTCAGCCGCCCTCCCTCGGCCTCCCTCGCGGAGGGGGGTCGAGCCGTCCCAGAAAACGCCAGGCGGACGGCTGCCCGACGGCCACTGGACCCCGCTGAGCCTACCCTGGGCAGGGGATCCCCGGAGAGCGGACACCCCGAGGAAGGCAGTGGGACCGCCGGGCGGGTGGGCGGACCCCGACGGGCCGCCCGGCGGAGCCCCTTCGTAGGCTGAGCGTAAAATTGACAGAGTCCCGATCGACATGCCAGGGGGGCTAAGCGTGGGTCCCTGCATCCCAGGCAGGGCGCGCCCACCCCGGGCACGGGATCCCCGAACCCGGAGCGGTGGAGGGGTCGGTGGTCACGAAGGGCCCTAGGGAGGGCGGCCGGGTGGTCCGGCAGGAAGCGCAACCGTGTCTCGGTGCGGGAGAACAGGGTCCTCGAGGCTGCCCGCGAGACTCCGGTCCCGTGTCGGCACGCCTCGTTCCCCGGGCCTCTCCCCTAAGCTGTGGGCATCGGAGTGCGCGCAGCAGGACCGCACCTAAGCCGCCCTCCCTCGGCCTCCCTCGCGGAGGGGGGTCGAGCCGTCCCAGAAAACGCCAGGCGGACGGCTGCCCGACGGCCACTGGACCCCGCTGAGCCTACCCTGGGCAGGGGATCCCCGGAGAGCGGACACCCCGAGGAAGGCAGTGGGACCGCCGGGCGGGTGGGTGGACCCCGACGGGCCGCCCGGCGGAGCCCCTTCGTAGGCTGAGCGTAAAATTGACAGAGTCCCGATCGACATGCCAGGGGGGCTAAGCGTGGGTCCCTGCATCCCAGGCAGGGCGCGCCCACCCCGGGCACGGGATCCCCGAACCCGGAGCGGTGGAGGGGTCGGTGGTCAAGAAGGGCCCTAGGGAGGGCGGCCGGGTGGTCCGGCAGGAAGCGCAACCGTGTCTCGGTGCGGGAGAACAGGGTCCTCGAGGCTGCCCGCGAGACTCCGGTCCCGTGTCGGCACGCCTCGTTCCCCGGGCCTCTCCCCTAAGCTGTGGGCATCGGAGTGCTCGCAGCAGGACCGCACCTAAGCCGCCCTCCCTCGGCCTCCCTCACGGAGGGGGGCTGAGCCGTCCCAGAACACGCGAGCGGGATGGCTGCCTGACGGCCACTGGACCCCCCTCGCCCACCCTGGGCTTGGGAGTCCCGGAGAGCGGACACCCGGAGGAAGGCAGCGGGACCGCCGGGCGGGTGGGCGGACCCCGTCGGGACGCCCGGCGGAGCTCCTTCATAGGCTGAGCGTAACATTGACAAGGTCGAGATCGCTGTGTGCGGGGTGTTTGGGACCGGTCCCTGGACCCCCGGGAGGGTTCGCACACCCCGCGCACGGTATCCCCAGAGAGGGCACACCCGGAGGAAGGCAGCGGGACCACCGGGTGGGTGCGCGAACCCGCACGGGCGGTGCAGCGTGGCCCCGAAGTAGGCTGAGCGTAACATTGACAAGGTCGAGATCGCTGTGTGCGGGGTGTTTGGGACCGGTCCCTGGACCCCCGGGAGGGTTCGCACACCCCGCGCACGGTATCCCCAGAGAGGGCACACCCGGAGGAAGGCAGCGGGACCACCGGGTGGGTGCGCGAACCCGCACGGGCGGTGCAGCGTGGCCCCGAAGTAGGCTGAGCGTAACATTGACAAGGTCGAGATCGCTGTGTGCGGGGTGTTTGGGACCGGTCCCTGGACCCCCGAGAGGGTTCGCACACCCCGCGCACGGTATCCCCAGAGAGGGCACACCCGGAGGAAGGCAGCGGGACCACCGGGTGGGTGCGCGAACCCGCACGGGCGGTGCAGCGTGGCCCCGAAGTAGGCTGAGCGTAACACTGACAAGGTCGAGATCGCTGTGCGCGGGGTGTTTGGCACCGGTCCCTGGACCCCCGGGAGGCTTCGCACACCCCGCGCATGGTATCCCCGGAGAGGGCACACCCGGAGGAAGGCAGAGGGACCACCGGGTGGGTGCGCGAACCCGCACGGGCGGTGCAGCGTGGCCCCGAAGTAGGCTGAGCGTAACATTGACAAGGTCGAGATCGCTGTGCGCGGGGTGTTTGGGACCGGTCCCTGGACCCCCGGGAGGCTTCGCACACCCCGCGCATGGTATCCCCGGAGAGGGCACACCCGGAGGAAGGCAGCGGGACCACCGGGTGGGTGCGCGAACCCGCACGGGCGGTGCAGCGTGGCCCCGAAGTAGGCTGAGCGTAACATTGACAAGGTCGAGATCGCTGTGCGCGGGGTGTTTGGCACCGGTCCCTGGACCCCCGGGAGGCTTCGCACACCCCGCGCATGGTATCCCCGGAGAGGGCACACCCGGAGGAAGGCAGCGGGACCACCGGGTGGGTGCGCGAACCCGCACGGGCGGTGCAGCGTGGCCCCGAAGTAGGCTGAGCGTAACATTGACAAGGTCGAGATCGCTGTGCGCGGGGTGTTTGGCACCGGTCCCTGGACCCCCGGGAGGGTTCGCACACCCCGCGCACGGTATCCCCGGAGAGGGCACACCCGTAGGAAGGCAGCGGGACCACCGGGTGGGTGCGCGAACCCGCACGGGCGGTGCAGCGTGGCCCCGAAGTAGGCTGAGCGTAACATTGACAAGGTCGAGATCGCTGTGCGCGGGGTGTTTGGCACCGGTCCCTGGACCCCCGGGAGGCTTCGCACACCCCGCGCATGGTATCCCCGGAGAGGGCACACCCGGAGGAAGGCAGCGGGACCACCGGGTGGGTGCGCGAACCCGCACGGGCGGTGCAGCGTGGCCCCGAAGTAGGCTGAGCGTAACATTCACAAGGTCGAGATCGCTGTGTGCGGGGTGTTTGGCACCGGTCCCTGGACCCCCGGGAGGGTTCGCCCACCCCGCGCATGGTATCCCCGGAGAGGGCACACCCGGAGGAAGGCAGCGGCACCGGCGGGCGGGTGTGCGGACCCCGTCGGGACGCACGACAGTGCTTCAGGCCGACCTTCTTAGGCTGAGCGACAAAGTCCCGATTGACGTGTGTGTCCCTGTGCCCAGGCAGGGTGCACCGTCCTTGGGCACAGGATCGTCGACGCGGACCCCCCCGCGGCGGGGAAGGGGAAGCGTCGACATATTCGACATAGTCGAGCGAGGACGACGTCCGGTCGGCCGAGGGCCCCCGATGCCCCTGGACCCCCCGGGGAGGGCCAGACGGAAAAATGTCAAAGTCTGGTTGTCGGCCAGGGGTAAGTGTGTGTCCCTGTGCCCAGGCAGGGTGCACTGAACCCGGGCGAGGCCTCTGGAAGGGTCCCCTGACAGACTTCCAGGCCTCGGGACTTTTGACAGAGAACCAGGGCGGGAGGCGCGGGTCCCTGTACCCAGGCAGGGCGCGCTATCCTTGGGCACAGGATCGTCGACGCGGACCCCCCCGCGGCGGGGAAGGGGAAGCGTCGACATATTCGACATAGTCGAGCGAGGACGACGTCCGGTCGGCCGAGGGCCCCCGATGCCCCTGGACCCCCCGGGGAGGGCCAGACGGAAAAATGTCAAAGTCTGGTTGTCGGCCAGGGGTAAGTGTGTGTCCCTGTGCCCAGGCAGGGTGCACTGAACCCGGGCGAGGCCTCTGGAAGGGTCCCCTGACAGACTTCCAGGCCTCGGGACTTTTGACAGAGAACCAGGGCGGGAGGCGCGGGTCCCTGTACCCAGGCAGGGCGCGCTATCCTTGGGCACAGGATCGTCGACGCGGACCCCCCCGCGGCGGGGAAGGGGAAGCGTCGACATATTCGACATAGTCGAGCGAGGACGACGTCCGGTCGGCCGAGGGCCCCCGATGCCCCTGGACCCCCCGGGGAGGGCCAGACGGAAAAATGTCAAAGTCTGGTTGTCGGCCAGGGGTAAGTGTGTGTCCCTGTGCCCAGGCAGGGTGCACTGAACCCGGGCGAGGCCTCTGGAAGGGTCCCCTGACAGACTTCCAGGCCTCGGGACTTTTGACAGAGAACCAGGGCGGGAGGCGCGGGTCCCTGTACCCAGGCAGGGCGCGCTATCCTTGGGCACAGGATCGTCGACGCGGACCCCCCCGCGGCGGGGAAGGGGAAGCGTCGACATATTCGACATAGTCGAGCGAGGACGACGTCCGGTCGGCCGAGGGCCCCCGATGCCCCTGGACCCCCCGGGGAGGGCCAGACGGAAAAATGTCAAAGTCTGGTTGTCGGCCAGGGGTAAGTATGTGTCCCTGTGCCCAGGCAGGGTGCACCAAACCCGGGCGAGGCCTCCGGAAGGGTCCCCTGACAGACTTCCAGGCCTCGTGACTTTTGACAGAGAACCAGGGCGGGAGGCGCGGGTCCCTGTACCCAGGCAGGGCGCGCTATCCTTGGGCACAGGATCGTCGACGCGGACCCCCCCGCGGCGGGGAAGGGGAAGCGTCGACATATTCGACATAGTCGAGCGAGGACGACGTCCGGTCGGCCGAGGGCCCCCGATGCCCCTGGACCCCCCGGGGAGGGCCAGACGGAAAAATGTCAAAGTCTGGTTGTCGGCCAGGGGTAAGTGTGTGTCCCTGTGCCCAGGCAGGGTGCACTGAACCCGGGCGAGGCCTCTGGAAGGGTCCCCTGACAGACTTCCAGGCCTCGGGACTTTTGACAGAGAACCAGGGCGGGAGGCGCGGGTCCCTGTACCCAGGCAGGGCGCGCTATCCTTGGGCACAGGATCGTCGACGCGGACCCCCCCGCGGCGGGGAAGGGGAAGCGTCGACATATTCGACATAGTCGAGCGAGGACGACGTCCGGTCGGCCGAGGGCCCCCGATGCCCCTGGACCCCCCGGGGAGGGCCAGACGGAAAAATGTCAAAGTCTGGTTGTCGGCCAGGGGTAAGTATGTGTCCCTGTGCCCAGGCAGGGTGCACCAAACCCGGGCGAGGCCTCCGGAAGGGTCCCCTGACAGACTTCCAGGCCTCGGGACTTTTGACAGAGAACCAGGGCGGGAGGCGCGGGTCCCTGTACCCAGGCAGGGCGCGCTATCCTTGGGCACAGGATCGTCGACGCGGACCCCCCCGCGGCGGGGAAGGGGAAGCGTCGACATATTCGACATAGTCGAGCGAGGACGACGTCCGGTCGGCCGAGGGCCCCCGATGCCCCTGGACCCCCCGGGGAGGGCCAGACGGAAAAATGTCAAAGTCTGGTTGTCGGCCAGGGGTAAGTATGTGTCCCTGTGCCCAGGCAGGGTGCACCAAACCCGGGCGAGGCCTCCGGAAGGGTCCCCTGACAGACTTCCAGGCCTCGGGACTTTTGACAGAGAACCAGGGCGGGAGGCGCGGGTCCCTGTACCCAGGCAGGGCGCGCTATCCTTGGGCACAGGATCGTCGACGCGGACCCCCCCGCGGCGGGGAAGGGGAAGCGTCGACATATTCGACATAGTCGAGCGAGGACGACGTCCGGTCGGCCGAGGGCCCCCGATGCCCCTGGACCCCCCGGGGAGGGCCAGACGGAAAAATGTCAAAGTCTGGTTGTCGGCCAGGGGTAAGTGTGTGTCCCTGTGCCCAGGCAGGGTGCACCAAACCCGGGCGAGGCCTCCGGAAGGGTCCCCTGACAGACTTCCAGGCCTCGTGACTTTTGACAGAGAACCAGGGCGGGAGGCGCGGGTCCCTGTACCCAGGCAGGGCGCGCTATCCTTGGGCACAGGATCGTCGACGCGGACCCCCCCGCGGCGGGGAAGGGGAAGCGTCGACATATTCGACATAGTCGAGCGAGGACGACGTCCGGTCGGCCGAGGGCCCCCGATGCCCCTGGACCCCCCGGGGAGGGCCAGACGGAAAAATGTCAAAGTCTGGTTGTCGGCCAGGGGTAAGTGTGTGTCCCTGTGCCCAGGCAGGGTGCACCAAACCCGGGCGAGGCCTCCGGAAGGGTCCCCTGACAGACTTCCAGGCCTCGTGACTTTTGACAGAGAACCAGGGCGGGAGGCGCGGGTCCCTGTACCCAGGCAGGGCGCGCTATCCTTGGGCACAGGATCGTCGACGCGGACCCCCCCGCGGCGGGGAAGGGGAAGCGTCGACATATTCGACATAGTCGAGCGAGGACGACGTCCGGTCGGCCGGTGCCGACGCGCCGACCCGGACCCCACGGAGTCGAGGGAAAATGTTAAAAGTCTGGTGGTAGGCCCGTGGGAAGTGTGTATCCTTGTGCCCAGGCAGGGTGCACTGAACCTGGGCAAGTCATCTGGAAGGGTCCCCTGACAGACCTCCAGACATGATGATTATCTCAAAACTGAGAACCACTATGAGATCGGATTTGAAAGCCGAATCCAGGCGACAGTTCCATGAGCTGGGCATGTCGGAGTGGTACGCGTTCATAAAAGTGTATCACAGCATCGCGACCGGGTACCTTCGAACGGCCACCTGTGCCAGAGAGCTGGGACGTCGAGCGAGTCGAGCCAGTCTGGCGGGCGGTCCGCCGAGGGTCCCCCGTCCCCCCGGACCCCCAGGGTGGGCCAGACGAAAAATCGTCAAAGTCCGGTTGTCGGCCAGGGGTAAGTGTATGTCCCTGTGCCCAGGCAGGGTGCACCGAACCCGGGCAAGGCCTCCGGAAGGGTCCCCTGACAGACTTCCAGGTCTTGGGACTTTTGACGGAGAACCAGGGCGGGAGGCGCGGGTCCCTGTACCCAGGCAGGGCGCGCTATCCTTGGGCACAGGATCGTCGATGTGGACCCCCCCGCGGCGGGGAGGTGGAAGCGTCGACAGACTCGACATAGTCGAGCGAGTACGGCGGGCGGTCTGCCGAGGGCCCTCGACACCCCTGGACCCCCAGGGTGGGCCATACGAAAAACCGTCAAAGTCCGGTTGTCGGCCAGGGGTAAGTGTGTGTCCCTGTGCCCAGGCAGGGTGCACTGAACCCGGGCGAGGCCTCCGGAAGGGTCCCCTGACAGACTTCCAGGCCTCGGGACTTTTGACGGAGAACCAGGGCGGGAGGCGCGGGTCCCTGTACCCAGGCAGGGCGCGCTATCCTTGGGCACAGGATCGTCGACGTGGACCCCCCGCGGCGGGGAGGCGGAAGCGTCGAGCGAGTCGAGCGAGTACGGCGGGCGGTCCGCCGATGGGCCCCCGGCCCCAGGGGTGGTGCCGACGCGCCCCCCCGGACCTCACGGAGGCGAGAAAAAAAATGTCAAAGTCCCGGTTGTCGGCCAGGGGTAGGTGCGGGTCCCTGTGCCCAGGAAGGTCAACCGAACCCGGGCAAGGCCTCTGCAAAGGTCCCCTGACCGACTTCCAGGCCTGACGATTTTCTCGAAACTGAGAACCGCTATGATATCGGATTTGAAAGCTGAATCCAGGCGACAGTTCCACGAGTTGGGCATGTTGGAGTGGTACGCGTTCATAAAAGTGTATCGCAGCATCGCGACCGGGTACCTTCGAACGGCCACCTGTGCCAGAGAGCTGGGATGTCGAGTGAGTTGAGCGGGTTGAGCCAGGGCGGGAGGCGCGGGTCCCTGTACCCAGGCAGGGCGCGCTGTCCTTGGGCACAAGATCGGTGATGCGGACCCCTGATGAATGTCAAAGTCCCGGTTGTCGGCCAGGGGTAGGTGTGGGTCCCTGTGCCCAGGCAGGGTGCACTGAACCCGGGCAAGGCCTCCGGAAGGGTCCCCTGACAGACTTCCAGGCCTTGGGACCTTTGACGGAGAACCAGGGTGGGAGGCGCGGGTCCCTGTACCCAGGCAGGGCGCGCTATCCTTGGGCACAGGATCGTCGACGTGGACCCCCCGCGGCGGGGAGGCGGAAGCGTCGAGCGAGTACGGCGGGCGGTCCGCCGATGGGCCCCCGGCCCCAGGGGTGGTGCCGACGCGCCCCCCCGGACCTCACGGAGGCGAGAAAAAAAATGTCAAAGTCCCGGTTGTCGGCCAGGGGTAGGTGCGGGTCCCTGTGCCCAGGAAGGTCAACCGAACCCGGGCAAGGCCTCTGCAAAGGTCCCCTGACCGACTTCCAGGCCTGACGATTTTCTCGAAACTGAGAACCGCTATGATATCGGATTTGAAAGCTGAATCCAGGCGACAGTTCCACGAGTTGGGCATGTTGGAGTGGTACGCGTTCATAAAAGTGTATCGCAGCATCGCGACCGGGTACCTTCGAACGGCCACCTGTGCCAGAGAGCTGGGATGTCGAGTGAGTTGAGCGGGTTGAGCCAGGGCGGGAGGCGCGGGTCCCTGTACCCAGGCAGGGCGCGCTGTCCTTGGGCACAAGATCGGTGATGCGGACCCCTGATGAATGTCAAAGTCCCGGTTGTCGGCCAGGGGTAGGTGTGGGTCCCTGTGCCCAGGCAGGGTGCACTGAACCCGGGCAAGGCCTCCGGAAGGGTCCCCTGACAGACTTCCAGGCCTTGGGACCTTTGACGGAGAACCAGGGCGGGAGGCGCGGGTCCCTGTACCCAGGCAGGGCGCGCTGTCCTTGGGCACAGGTTTGTCGATGTTGACCCCCCCGTGGCGGGGAGGCGGAAGTGTCGAGCGAGTCGAGCGAGTACGGCGGGCGGTCCGCCGATGGGCCCCCGGCCCCAGGGGTGGTGCCGACGCGCCCCCCCGGACCCCACGGAGGCGAGAAAAAAAATGTCAAAGTCCCGGTTGTCGGCCAGGGGTAGGTGCGGGTCCCTGTGCCCAGGAAGGTCAACCGAACCCGGGCAAGGCCTCTGCAAAGGTCCCCTGACCGACTTCCAGGCCTGACGATTTTCTCGAAACTGAGAACCGCTATGAGATCGGATTTGAAAGCTGAATCCAGGTGACAGTTCCACGAGCTGGGCATGTTGGAGTGGTACGCGTTCATAAAAGTGTATCACAGCATCGCGACCGGGTACCTTCGAACGGCCACCTGTGCCAGAGAGCTGGGACGTCGAGCGAGTCGAGCAACTTCGGCAGGCGGTCCGCTGAGGTTCCCTGGACCCCGGGGTGATGCGCGCGT